>NW_020172592.1:6250966-6258109 GCF_003031525.2 Neophocaena asiaeorientalis asiaeorientalis
TTTTTTTACGGTACGCGGGCCTGTCACTGCTGTGGCCTCTCCCGTTGCGGAGTACAGGCTCCGGATGCGCAGGCTCAGCAGCCACGGCTCACGGGCCCAGCGGCTCCGCGGCATGTGGGATCCTCCCGGACCGGGGCACGAACCCGTGTCCCCTGCAACGGCAGGCGGACTCTCAACCACTGCGCCACCAGGGAAGCCCGGACAGAGTTTTATAGAAGCACAGAGGGAGGGACTGCATCCCGCTAAGGAGCCGTGGTCTCAGAGAAGGTGCTGTTTGAGCTGAGTTTGGAAAGATTTCCAGAAGTGCTTTACAGGATGCACAGAGGCCAGCTTATCTCGGTCAAAGAAAACCGATTGTATGACTGCACAGAGGAATTAAATCATATGACCATTTCACGGGCTAGAGTGAAGGCACTTGGGTGACAATGACAAGAGATGGCTAGATTATGAGGAAGGTAGAGACTGAGGGTTTTGTGAGAAAAGCTTTGGGGACCACTGACATCAGATTATTCTGTTTGCGAGTGGAGGGATGTAAAAGGGGAGTAATACTGGAGACAGGAAGATCAGTTAGGGGACGTTGCCTCTCTCACGGGGAAGAAAGAAATGTCAGAGCTAAGCAAATGACAGAATGGGGTGTAGGTTAGGTGATGGATTTGACAGCTGAGTGATAAATTTCAGTCTACCCGACTTCTAGGGTTTTTGCCTTGGGCCACTTGGTAGAGGCTCTGCCTTTCATTGAGACTGAACATTTAGGAGGTGAATGAGGCTGCTGGAAGAAAGAGGATGAGTTCATTACTGGCATCCCGAGTTTAAAGTGCTCTCCCAGAGACAGGTGGATGTTCGGAAGTGTAACCAAGAGGTGACTTGGGAGCCAGGGGCACATAAGAGGTAGTTGAAGCCAGTGGTGTTGATGGGGTCACCTAGGCCGTGAGGCACCACGTGTTGAGGAGAGGCCTCAGGGAAACACCAGCATTTAAGAGGCAAGCAGAGCAAGAAATGATTGAGAATGAGACTGAAAAGGCACGACCAGGAGAGAATGATAGCACAGAAACTGGCTGAGGGTCGAAGGGATAGGCGACCAGTAAATCTGCAGTATGATCCAGGCACGTGATTCTTGATGTTCGGTTAGGCATTAGAAATATCATATCCTTGTGGACAAGATGCAGAAGTATGTGCTGAATGATGGTATAACTAGGCAGAGTGTTGGATATTTGAACAAATGTACCCTGAGGTTATTAATTTAAGGACTTGATGCTAAGCAGAAGGAAGTTTTCCAATGTAATACCTTTGGTCTTAGTATCTACTTTCTGTCCTGTTACTGTTCTGCTTTTACTATTGAATCAGTAGTTTGGTTTTGGGAAGGCTTAACCAAATTTTGTCAAGTCAGAAAGCTGGGAAAGATGCCTGATGAGTTGGAAAGCAGACCTGGGATTCAAATGACTGCAAGAGGTTAGAATCATGGGCAAACATAATTGTTCAAAATGTCCTTTTTGGTCCTGAAATTCAGATGTTCAAGCATAAGGTGAGGAATTCTTGCTTAAAAGTAATTTTGAAGCCACAGATGTCCTGTAGCTGCTAAAAGCAATGATGGGCTGGTGGGAGGGTTCCTAGTTTCTATTAACATGAGCGGAGTGCTTGGCTCATAGAAAGTGGACACTTAACAGGTCAGTAATACAACTTAGGTGCAGTATTTGAAGAGGGACATTGAAATAGGGAGATTTTGGTTTAAGGTGTGAATTAGGAAGATGAACTATTTCGAGAGTATCTCCAAATACCTGAGGACTGATCAAAGGAACTGAGGCTGTTTAGCTTGAAGAAGACTTAAGGGGACCGTAATAGTGAGCTTCAAATAACAGTAAGTGCAGTCATGCTTAAGGGGCATTGGTATAATGCTCATTTAGAGGACAAGATTAGGTAGGGTTAGAGGTGGGTTAGGTAGGTGGGTTAGGTAGGGTTAGGTAACCTACCTAATAACCTATTCGGTAGGTTATTAGGTGGGTAATAGATAGAAGAAAGAAGAATTTAGTTCGTCCAAGAAGGTGTTTTATATCTGTAGAGCCATGTGCTGCTGCTTTGAACTCTGAAAGTTGCAAGGTTCCTGTGTTGTTGGGACAGACTGCTGTCCTGGGTCACTGCTGTCCTGAGTCAGAACTGTTTACTGCTCTGTGCCTATATTACTGTGGTAGATTTAAGGGGCAGTTCAATGAATGTATACACATTGCTCCTGTAACAGGTGAGAAGATAACTCTTTCTCCTTGGGGATTAATCTTAGGACACATTCTTTCTTAATCTGTCATCCTTAGCACTGTATTCTAAGATTGCTACATCGTAAACATAAAGCAATACCCTTTGATATTTAACATCCTAAAATTGAGAACGGGAGGAATTGGCCATTTGAAATGTAAGTTTAGCACAGACTGCACTATGATAATTCTTGGGCATATCAGTAAAGCATACTAGGAGATAACTTAAGCCAAGATAATCAGTAGCTGCTTAAGTAGATCTGAGCTTGGTACCCTAGCAAGTGCTTCGCTAGCTAAAGAGCAGATAAATGCTAACATCACTTGCTCTAACATTTTTTTTATGGTTTCACTTTTCACATTTGACCTTTTTAAAATGCAAAGCAGTATATGTGCATTTTATTAATTTTTAAAAATAAATAAATTTATTTATTTTTGGCTGCTTTGGGTCTTTGTTGCCGTGTGCGGGCTTTCTGTAGTTTCGGAGAGCGAGCAGGGCCTTCTCTTCGTTGCGGTGCGCGGGCTTCTCATTGTGATGGCTTCTCTTGTTGCGGAGCATGGGTTCAAGGCACGCGGGCTTCAGTAGTCGTGGCACACGGGCTCAGTAGTTGTGGCTCGCGGGCTCTAGAGCGCAGGCTCAGTAGTTGTGGCGCACGGGCTTAGTTGCTCCACAGCATGTGGGATCTTCCTGTACCAGGGCTTGAACCTGTGTCCCCTGCATTGGCAGGCGGATTCTTAACCACTGCGCCGCCAGCCATATGTGCATTTTAGAAAAGTGAAGTAATAAAACCACCCTTAATTCCACTGAATAAGCACACCACTCAATATCTTAGTATTTGTAATAGGAATAACATATAAAAAGAGCAATAGCCAGGTACAGTTTAAAGGCATTTCATGTATTAACTCACTTACCCAGTCCTCCAGACTCTGATAAGCTCAGTCCTAATACTTGTTGCATGGTTAAATTACTGTGAGCCCCGGCTAACCCCCGCAGCGTCCACACTCTTAACCATCTGGCTCTACTGCCTCTATCACATATATCAGATATCTTAGCATATATTTCATTATGAATTTACATGTATGTTGACAAAATGGGACTATTCTGTACATACAGTTTGATAATTATTTTTTGCATTTAACAGTATGCTGTGAACTTATTCCCACATTTTAATTCATGTAGAATTTTATTCAGTGCTTGTTGTCAGGTAGGCCTTGGACTTTATTTTCTGAATAGCCCCTTTTCACAAATAGTGTTCAAACAATCCATAATCCATCCTTTCTCCACTGATTTGTTTTCTATACCATCTATCGTATGTGTGTGTGTGTGTGTATATGCACACACACATATATACACACACATATATATTCTTTATAATCTATTCTATGTATAACATGGCATATTATATAGACATACAAACATTTATTTGATATCTTTTGGGCTACTTTATATCTATTGATTTTTTTGTACCAAGATTGCTCACAGAGTTTTTTTTTTTTTGTTTGATTTTTGCGGTACGCGGGCCTCTCACTGCTGTGGCCTCTCCCGCCGCGGAGCACAGGCTCCGGACGCGCAGGCCCAGCGGCCACGGCCCGCGGGCCCAGCCGCCCCGCGGCACGTGGGATCCTCTGGGACTGGGGCACGAACCCACGCCCCCTGCACCGGCAGGCGGACTCTCAACCACTGCGCCACCCGGGAAGCCCGATTTTTCTTAATTAATTGCATTAGGTGGTATTTACAGAACAAAGTCAGTCATAGTGAAAATATGATGTCCTGGATGTCCTAGTCTCGTTCTGAATTTAATGAGAATGCTTTTAGAATTTCCTCATCTGGGGTTAAGATGGTTAAGAAGAAGCTGTTTGACTTGTGGTTGCCAAGGGGGTGGGGAGGTGGGGAAGGGATGGACTGGGATTAGCAGATGCAAACTATTATATCTAGAATGAATAAACAACAAGTTCATCACAGAGTTTTATAATGTGATTTTATACAATACTTTTGCTTTTCTTTCCAGGATTTCTTAGCTGTTCTCACTCCTTTTAGTCTTCCAGTTCAACTTTAGAATAATTTTGAAAAATTAAAAAAAAAATTCTCCCTGGAATTTTCTCTTGGATTCTGTTAAGTCTCTTCATTTATTTGGGAAAAAATGTCATCTTTACAGTATTATTTTCATATTTGAAGGTAGAATCTGCTTCAGTGTTGGAAGCATTCTGTGTTTTTCACCAGCACAGTCTTTGTATACCTATTTTTTTGTTACTGTTTTCTGTGGCAGTTTCCCTACCATTTTACCTTTTGATTTTTCCCTGTGTTGAAAAGCCATTGTGTTTTGAAAATTGACTGCATACCTAGTCTCTTATAAAGCAGCCTTGTTAATTCTAGTATTTTGTCAGTTAATTATCTTTGATTTTCTTGATAACAAGTGCCATTTATTGAGCAATTAAATGTGTAAAACACTTTATATTAACAGTAATCCTGGGCTTCCCTGGTGGTGCAGTGGTTAAGAATCTGCCTGCCAATGCAGGGCACACGGGTTCGAGCCCTGGTCCGGGAAGATCCTACATGCCGTGGAGCAACTGAGCCCGTGTGCCACAACTACTGAGTCTGCTCTTTAGAGCCTGCGCACCAGAACTACTGAGTCCGTGTGCCACAACTACCGAAGCCCGCGTGCCTAGAGCCAGTGCTCACAGAAAGAGAAGCCACCACAGTGAGAAGCCCGCGCAACACAGCAAAGAGTAGCCCCCGCTCGCCACAACTAGAGAAAGCCCACATGCAGCAATGAAGACCCAACACAGTATAAAAAAATAAAAAAATAAATTTAAAAAAGAAAAGAATCATCTTGCAAGAATAATTAAAAAAAAAAAACAGTAACCCTCACAGCAATCCATGCCTCTGCTTTTAGAGATGAGGAAACTGAAGGTGAAAGGCAATTAATAACTTGCAAAAGATGACAAAGCTAGTGAGCCATGAGGCTGGGATGTATTTGTCTCCAGAGACCTCATTGAACCCCACAGAACCCCACTGCCTTCCACTCTGCCTACACAGAACTGGTCTTTACTTACAGCTCTCTACAGCTGCTTCCAAGAGGCTATGTACTGAATCTTATTAAGGTACACCAAGCAGCTATTTATAATTTTTTTCTCCTTTAGTCAATCATTTTCAGACTGTTCCTTTTTCTCAAGGTATTAATCCCCTTTTCCTGTGTTTCAGAAATCCACCATCTCCTCCAGGGCAGTTGTTAGTGTTGCACGTGTCTTCACCAGGGGAGCTCCCTATTCCACTGAGTTTAACCCACACACAGCTGTGTGCGTGGCCATTAGTCCTCTTGCCTCTGGGATGAGGTGTCTGTGCAACGTCCCTAGACCAACTTCTGCTGTAAGGCACGTTTTCTTCCCCTGCTGTGCTGATCAACTGAGGGGATCTCGTTCTGTCTATACTAGATTCTTGATTAGGAGAACGTTTTTAGAATTTTAGAGTAACAGAGCTGTCTGTAGTTTTTCCACAGTAAGCAGCACATGACAGGCACTGGACCTAGGGCATGTTCAGCCTCTATCTTTATCTGTATGGTCCTGGAGATGAAATTGAGGGCGAGGGGTGTTAGTCTGATGACATCTTAAACCGGAGACCTGTAAAACTTCAAAAATAAAAGGTCAAACTCTGTTGTAAGAACAGTATATACCAAAGACAGTTGAGAATAAAAATTGATGGACGGTAGTTCTGTCATTTTACCACAACTGTTTTAATGGTTTCCTTTCCTTTTTTTTTTTTTTTTGAATTTTTGAATTTTATTTTATTTATTTTTTTATACAGCAGGTTCTTATTAGTCATCCATTTTATACACATCAGTGTATACATGTCAGTCCCAATCGCCCAATTCATCACACCACCACCACCATGCCGCTTCCCTCCCTTGGTGTCCATACGTTTGTTCTCTGCATCTGTGTCTCAACTTCTGCCCTGCAAACTGGTTCATCTGTACCATTTTTCTAGGTTCCACATATATGTGTTAATATACGATATTTGTTTTTCTCTTTCTGACTGACTTCACTCTGTATGACAGTCTCTAGATCCATCCATGTCTCAACAAATGACCCAATTTCGTTCCTTTTTATGGCTGAATAATATTCCATTGTATATATGTACCACATCTTTATCCATTCGTCTGTTGATGGGCATTTAGGTTGCTTCCATGACCTGGCTATTGTAAATAGTGCTGCAATGAACATTAGGGTGCATGCATCTTTTTGAATTATGGTTTTCTCAGGGTATATGCCCAGTAGTGGGATTGCTGGATCATATGGTAATTCTATTTTTAGTGTTTTAAGGAACCTCCATACTGTTCTCCATAGTGGTTGTATCAATTTACATTCCCACCAACAGTGCAAGAGGGCTCCCTTTGGTCCACACCCTCTCCAGCATTTGTTGTTTGTAGAATTTCTGATGATGCCCGTTTTGACTGGTGTGAGGTGATACCTCACTGTAGTTTTGCATTTCCCTAATAATTAGTGATGTTGAGCAGCTTTTCATGTGCTTCTTGGCCATCTGTATGTCTTCTTTGGAGAAATGTGTATTTAGGTCTTCCGCCCATTTTCGGATTAGGTTGTTTCTTTTTTTAATATTGAGCTATATGAGCTGTTTATATATTTTGTAGATTAATCCCTTGTCCATTGATTGATTTGCAGATATTTTCTCCCATTCTGAGGGCTGTCTTTTTGTCTTGTTTATGGTTTCCTTTGCTGTGCAAAAGCTTTGAAGTTTCACTAGGTCCCATTTGTTTTTATTTCCATTACTCTAGGAGGTGAATCAAAAAAGATCTTGCTGTGATATATGTCAAAGAGTGTTCTTCCTATGTTTTCCTCTTAGAGTTTTATAGTGTCCAGTCTTATATTTAGGTCTCTAATCCATGTTGAG
>NW_020172592.1:6258574-6258867 GCF_003031525.2 Neophocaena asiaeorientalis asiaeorientalis
TTTGGAAGAGTTTGAGAAGGATGGGTGTTAGGTCTTCTCTAAATGTTTGATAGAATTCACTTGTGAAGCCATCTGGTCCTGGGCTTTCGTTTGCTGTAAGATTTTTAATCACAATTTCAATTTCATTACTTGTGATTGGTCTGTTCATATATTCTATTTCTTCCTGGTTCAGTCTTGGAAGGTTATACCTTTCTAAGCATTTGTCCATTTCTTCCAGGTTATCCATTTTATTGGCATATAGTTGCTTGTAGTAATCTCTCATGATCCTTTGTATTTTTGCAGTGTCAGTTATT
>NW_020172592.1:6259259-6396180 GCF_003031525.2 Neophocaena asiaeorientalis asiaeorientalis
TCTGAAGTGGGTCTCTTGTAGACAGCATATATATGCGTCTTGTTTTTGTATCCATTCAGCAAGCCTGTGTCTTTTAGTTGGAGCATTTAATCCATTCATGTTTAAGGTAGTTATCAGTATGTATGTTCCTATGACCACTTTCTTGATTGTTTTGGGTTTGTTTTTGTAGGTCCTTTTCTTCTCTTGTGTTTTCCACTTAGAGAAATTCCTTTAGCATTTGTTGTAGAGCTGGTTTGGCGGTGCTGAATTCTCTTAGCTTTTGCTTGTCTGTAAAGCTTTTGATTTCTGCATCGAATCTGAATGAGATCCTTGCCAGGTAGAGTAATCTTGGTTGTAGGTTCTTCCCTTTCATCACTTTAAGTATATCATGCCACTCCCTTCTGGCTTGTAGAGTTTCTGCTGAGAAATCAGCTGTTAACCTTATCGGAGTTCCCTTGTATGTTATTTGTCATTTTTCCCTTGCTGTTTTCAATAATTTTTCTGTGTCTTTAATTTTTGCCAGTTTGATAATTCTGTGTCTTGGCGTGTTTCTCCTTGGGTTTATCCTGTATGGGACTCTCTGTGCTCCCTGGACTTGCGTGGCTATTTCCTTTCCCATGTTAGGGAAGTTTTCGACTATAATCTCTTCAAATATTTTCTCAGGTCCTTTCTCTCTTCTCCTTCTGGGACCCCTATAATGTGAATGTTGTTGCGTTTAATGTTGTCCCAGAGGCCTCTTAGGCTGTCTTCATTTCTTTTAATTCTTTTTTCTTTATTCTGTTCCGTGGCAGTGAATTCCACCATTCTGTCTTCCAGGTCACTTGTCTGTTCTTCTGCCTCAGTTATTCTGCTATTGATTCCTTCTAGTTTGTTTTTCATTTCACTTATTGCATTTTTCATCTCTGTTTGTTTGTTCTTTACTTCTTCTAGGTCTTTGTTAAACATTTCTTGCATCTTCTCGATCTTTGCCTTCATTCTCTTTCCGAGGTTCTGGATCATCTTCACTATCATTATTCTGAATTCTTTTTCTGGAAGGTTGCCCATCTGCACTTCATTTAGTTGTTTTTCTGGGGTTTTATCTTGTTCCTTCATCTGGTACATAGCCCTCTGCCTTTTCATTTCGTCTTTCTGTGAATGTGGTTTTCGTTCCACGGGCTGCAGGATTGTAGTTCCTCTTGCTTCTGCTGTCTGCCCCCTGGTGGATGAGGCTATCTAAGAGGCTTTTGCAAGTTTCCTGATGGGCGGGACTGGTGGTGGGTAGAGCTGGCTGTTGCTCTGGTGGGCAGAGCTCAGTAAAACCTTAATCCGCTTGACTGCTGATGGTTGGGGCTGGGTTCCCTCCCTGTTATTGTTTGGCCTGAGGCAACCCAACACTGGAGCCTACCCCGGCTCTTTGGTGGGGCTAATGGTGGACTTGGGAGGGCTCACGCCAAGGAGCAATTCTCAGAACTTCTGCCGCCAGTGTCCCTATCGTCACGATGAGACACAGGCACCACCGCCTCTGCAGGAGACCCTCCAACACTAGCAGGCAGGTGTGGTTCAGTCTCCCCTGGGGTCACTGCTCCCTTCTCTGGGTCCCAATGCACACACTACTTTGTGTGTGCCCTCCAAGAGTGGAGTCTCTATTTCCTCCAGTCATGTCAGAGTCCTGAAATCAAATCCTGCTAGCCTTCAAAGTCTGAATCTCTAGGAATTCCTCCTCCCGCTGCCAGACCCCGAGGTTCGGAAGCCTGGTGTGGGGCTCAGATTGTTCACTCCAGTGGGTGGACTTCTGTGGTATAAGTGTTCTCCAGTCTGTGAGTCAACCACCCAGCAGTTATGGGATTTGATTTTATCGTGATTGCGCCCGTCCTACCGTCTCATTGTGGCTTCTCCTTCGTCTTTGGATGTGGGGCGTCTTTTTTGTTATGTTCCAGAGTCTTCCTTCGATGACTGTTCAGCAGTTAGTTGTGCCTTGGTGTTCTCACAAGAGGGAGTGAGAACACGTCCTTCTACTCCGCCATCTTGGTTTGTTTTCCTTTTCTTATTCCTCTTTCTTTAAAGACTTGAATCACAATTATATGAGCCAGACATTGTTCTAAGTATTTAGACATATTCATGCATTTAAAAATAATCATTTGTTATTAGTCTATGCATTGTTCATACGTAAATGATACTGCTTTAAAGTGTTACTCAGATATTTTATGGGAAGATTGAACAATTTCCTCAATCTGTTTTTAAACTTTATTGGAGACTAATTGAGGTACACTAAACGACATATATTTGAAGTGTACCATTTGGTCAGTTTTGACGTATGTATACGTTCATGAAACCATTAGTGTAATCAAGATAGCCATTTTCCAGTACCCGCAAAGGCTTCTTGCTTCCCTTTTGTAATGTAGCCCTTCCTCTACCCTGCCCCCAGGCAGCCAGTGATATGCTTTCTGTCACTACAGATTCTCCTACATTTTTTAGAATTTTATAGAAAGGGACTCATATGACCATGCACTGTTTTTGTTCTGTTTTTTTTTTTTGCCTGGCTTTGTTCACTTAGCATAATGATTTTGAGATGCACACTGTGGTCTGTATCAATAGCTTGTTCCTTTTTATTGCTGAGTAACACTCCATCGTAGGCTCTACCACGTACGCCCATCTGTTTTTCACGTGACAGTTGTAATCACAGGACTTGATATTCTGAAGCTCCAGTATGATAATGTAATCTATGAATATCAAGAGCTCATTAGTGATACTCCAAATAGGTTGTGTATAAAGTGCAACGGCAGCAGCCTAAAATGTAAGCGTAAGCACTAGGGGACTTCCGGTGTTCTGAGCTATCCTGGGAGCTAACTTGAGTTTTCTGTTTTACTCAGTGTTGCGTGCTATTTCAGACAAATCTTGATTTTTCGCAGGAGCTAATCATTTAGTCAGTCAGTTAGATAAACTTGTTGTTGGAACTGCTTCCGTGCCTGCCTGTCTGCCTGTGGATCATTTCATTATCAGTTAATGAACACATGTCTCTCAGAGTGCAGGTGAGAAAGATGGACCTCCCACTGCTCATTCATAGGCTAAAACGAGGACTTTTTTTTTCATTTATGGTGATGAGTGTTTGGTTTGCGGACTCTGTGGCTAATGAGAACAGTCTTTGTATTCATTTGGAAGGACAACTAAATATACTCATTATTAGTTAGATTTTATTTATTTATTTATTCATTCATTCATTTGAGAAGGGACACCCGCCGAACTTCTGACCAGGTCAACAGACTTGACAGCAAGCCTTGAAATTACATTTCTCTAAGCATAAATACAGCAAGATAGCTAGGTTTAGTAGTATCTTTTCTTTTTTCTTTTTTTGTGGGAGGTGATGGGAATTTGGTTGACTAACATGTTTGCATTTAGAATAAGGTAAGAACTCTTTTGAATAATAGTGGCTCTGCAAATTCTGGTCTTTTTTTTTTTTTTTCCTCCAGAAAGAAGGTACTGATATGAACTATGATTGGGACACTGGCTGACCTGTTCCATTTAGGGTTATTTCTTCTGTAGCAGTAGATGATGACTTTGGTAGCACAGAGAGAATGAATGTTACTCACTTCGCTTCCTAATAGTGAGTTCTGCAGTCTCCAAGGTAGACACAGATAAAGGTAGGCTAGTCCTTAACCTGACCTTTTTTTCAGTTATGACTTGTTTCTGACCTTCCCTTCAAAACCAGACTCTACCTTTATTTCTATAATTTCCTACTCTCTCTTCAGCTCACTGTAGTCTGGCTTCTGTCTCAGTCATTTCCCTAAATTTCTTGTTATATAATCATCTCCTGATTACCAGTGGTTTCTTTAATCCTCATCCCACTCTATTTCTCTGCAGCATTTAGATCTGTTTTCAGGCTGCTCCTCTGTTGTTTTCTGAGATACTGAAATCTTGTATCACTCAGTCTTGTATCCTTATTCCTTTAGCTAGCTACTCTTCTGTTACTTCTGTCTAAATGCTGCTTTTCCCAGGTTTTTGCTTTTTATCTTCTTCTCTTTGCATGTGTACGTGTCCTCCCTGAATGATCTTATCCATATTTTACTCTATTAATTCTTATTTTTGTTTAAATAGAAACAATACATACTTATAAACAATTTGAGTAGTTTGAACAAGCAAGAAAGTTGAAAAATCACCTGCAATCCCACTATGGAGAACCATCGTTAATATTTTTCATTCAACTGTTGTCTTACCTACAGCCTTTGTTTAAATGACTCTTAAATGCAACCCTCAGTGCTTGATTCTCCATCAAGTTCCAAAAGCATGTTGACAACTCCTTCAAAGATGCTTCTAGTAGGATATCCTGGACTACTTCAAATTGAATACATCCCAAACCGAATTCATTATCTTCCTGTCTACTGGAAACTAGTTTTTCTTCTTGCTTTCGTTTTTGGTTGGTTGATAGTGGTTGACTTGATTTCGTTGGTCCTCTTCTCATCTCTAAACTCCAGGTGGATCCAGTTAGTCATAAAATAAGTCATTTTAATATGGTGTACAAGGCTGTTTGTCATGTGGCCTTAGGCAACCTTTCTAGCTTTCTCTTTCTGCCTTTTACTCCCTTCCTGTTTCAGCCTCTTTCCTATTCTGCGATCTAACCACAAATCTCAGTTTCCAGAGATTATCATGCACTTCCATCCTTGGTTGCTTTGCTCATGGCCGTGTTCCTCTTTCCAGGACAGCTAACCTTTAATTATCATTCAAAACCTGGATTAAATGTCCTTATTTGTGGGCTGAGATACACACTGCCCAGCAGAATGAATCTGGAGCATAACCCTGCCTACATTTGCTTTCATTTGTCCTGACTAAAGAAGAAGCCCAATGAAAGGGCTCCTTACGATTGTTTTTTTTTGCGGAACGCGGGCCTCTCACTGTTGTGGCCTCTCCCGTTGCGGAGCACAGGCTCCGGACGCGTAGGCTCAGCGGCCATGGCTCACGGGCCCAGCCGCTCCGCGGCATGTGGGATCTTCCCGGACCGGGGCACGAACCCGCGTCCCCTGCATAGGCAGGCGGACTCCCAACCACTGCGCGACCAGGGAAGCCTCAATCATTATGATTGTTTTAAAATATGTGACCAGCTACCTTCAGAGAACGGACTTCAAGTGTATTTCAAACAGCAGACCTGGGGCTAGTGAGTAGAGGTTATAGTGAGGAACATCTTCCTTCAGAGTAAGGAAGAATTGTAACCTGTAAAGATGTGTAGCAATGGAAAGGACTTTGTAAACTAGTTAGATCTTCATAGAAGTGAACAAGCAAACACTATAAATGACTATTTCTCATGGATTCATTCATTTAATCAACATTATTAATCACTTTGCCAACCACTGTGCCAGAGGTACCAAAGATGAAAAAAAATCCTTCAAGAAATTTATAATCTAATGTCATGGTTCTCAACCTGGCTGCACATTAGAATCTCAGACTGATCATTTGTTTCTAATTTAGGAGTCTCTGAGGACAGGGTCCAGGAAACAGATTCCAGTGTACAGCTGTGGTTAAGAATCCCTTGTCTAATGGTTATTTTTCAAAGTGCCGTTTATTTAATACCTACTCTTTGGCTGGCCATGTGATGTTCGTTTGCTCTTTGAACAAATATTTATCCAGCTCCTCTTTTGTTTAACTTCATCAGTGAACAAAAAAACAGTTTCTGCTCTTATGGAGTTTTATAAAATGGTAGAAAATAGACATTACACAAATATATGATGGGTGGTGATAAATCTAAGAAGAAAAATAAGGGAGGTGAGGGGACAGAGGAGGTATCTAAGAGGTCAGGAAAGGGATTTTGATGCTATGGCATTTGAGTGGCACCTGGATGGAGAGAGGGATCAAGCCATGTGGACATCTGCGGAAAGGGCTTCCAGGCACGTGGAGTAGCAAGGGCAAAGGCTGTGAGATGGGTGTACTCTTGCCATTTTCAAAGGAGAGTGACCCCTTGTGGCTAGAGTGGAATGAGTGAGGGGGACAAGACAGGAGATGCAAACGCAGAGGACACATCTGGATGGGGTATGGCAGATGACATGGCATCTTTTAGGGCCTGTTAAAGACTTTGCCTTTTATTCTGTGCTCAAAACCCTCCACGGGTATTACAAGAAGTGATATGCTTTATGTGTAAAAAGATCAACTTGGCTGCTATGTGGAAAATAGATGCTGGAGACACGGGTGAGAACAGATCAGTTAGATTATCACAACAATCTCGCGAGGCATTATAGCAGCTTAGATTAGGGTGATGGGGTGGAGTCATGGGAAGCGATTGGATTTGGTGTATATTTTGTGTACAAAATATATTTTTATGTATTTGAAAGAGGTGATAGGTTTTCCTAAGATCTCCTAGGAAGTGACTTTAGGTAGAGAAAGAAGAGGTCAATGACCAAGTGCTGGGGCACATCCGGAGGGCTCAGAGAGCTGATGGAGGAGAATGGTGTCCCGGGGGCCAAATGAAGAAAGTGTTGAAAGAGGGGAGAGGGATGGACTGAATCAAACACCTTTGTTGTCTCTAGTGAGAGGAACGTTGGGAATTGATGCTTGGATTTTGCGAAGTGGAGATCGTCAGTGATCTTGAAAGAGCGGTTTTGGTTGCGTGGTAGAGGCAATCAGTCCGTCATCCTGCTTGACGGGGAGTGGGTTCAGGAGAGAGTGAGAAGAAGGGAGGCAGACGTGGTGAGAAGAGGCAGTTCTTTCAGGGAGCTTTGGTGTTAAGGGGAGAAGAGCAAAGTGGCAGGAGCTGAAGGGGCATGTGCAGATGGTTACTTGCCAACGGTAATGCTGAGTGGACTATACTTAGGTTCTTTCCAATAGCAAGATTTTGTTCTACGATTAGTGACTCTGTTTTTATGTTTTAAGAATGAAGATGAAGCACACCTTTGTTTTTCTATCCTCTTAAACTTGAGACACTTTTTTAATGTCACATGACTGTCCCTCCTCTCTAGCTTGGGGATATCTTTTTGTATTAGTTTTCTAGGGCTGCCATAACAAAGTACCACAAACTGGCTGGCTTAAAGAACAGGTATTGATTGTCTCACAGTTTTGGAGGCTGGAAGTCCTAAATCAAGATGTTGGCAAGATTGGTTCCTTCTTGGGAAGGATCTATTCCAGGCCTCTCTCCATGGCTTGTCGATGGTCAGCTTCTCCGTATGTCTCTTCACCTCTGTCTTCTCTCTTTGCCTCTCTCTGTGCTCAAATTTCTCCTTTTTGTTAGGACATCTGTCATATTGGATTTGGGCCCACCCTAATGACCTCATTTTAATTTGATTATTTCTGTAGAGATTCTGTCTCCAAATAAGCTTATATTCTGAGGTACGGTGGGTTAGGACTCACTGTAAAAATTAGGGGAGGGGGGCACGTAACACCTTTACTTTCCCATAGGCTCATTTCTGAAGTTTTAATCTAATAATATTTAACATTTTTTCTGCTGGGTGGTATTTAGGCATAGTTATTGGCTACTTAATCTAGTCATCCTGCTAGCAGTAGGTGTCACTTAGAAGAGTGGAGCGAGGAAGGTGGATTTCCTGATGTATAAAATGAACACGTGCTGAATTGGACCTTCTGTGAGCCACCCTTTTGAAAAGAAATATAAAATGAGTTAGAGGGGTGGTTTTTTAAATACTTCATATGAACACGAGGTCAGTCTTTTCTCAGACTCCTCATTTACTCTCATGTTTAAAGTAGTATAAAAAGTACGTTAGGAGATGCAAACTTTGTCTACCTTAGGGAGAAGAGATAAATCAAGGTGCCTTCTCTAGGAAGACACCTACCTTAACTCTGTGTATTATCTCCCTGGTGTTATCAAGATGGCAGAACAGCCTCTCCCTAAATAAAGGCCAACATCTGACCCCAAGATGTATCACCCTTATACAGAGAAATTAAGTTATTTATTTTAAGAAGTTTTGTGTTGCACTAAGAAAAAGCATCATATAAATTGTCTCTATTTGTGGATCTAGGTGTATGATCTAATGAAATGTTTCCAGCAAATTTCTGGCCATCTTGTTCTGTCTAAAGAGTTGCTTCTCTTCTAGCATCAGGCTTTAGTTGGAATATATGCCATTAAGATAGCCTCATAAAACAGTTTGTGACTATAGTGGATTTCATCTGGAAGCTGTTAAAATGCAGCTCATAACTAATGATTGCAGTTATTAGTACATGGACCATTAGCTCTGAATTCTTAGCGCAGCAAGGGAGAAGTGTACATTTAATTGATGAATGGCAAATATTTTTTTGTGGGCTTATTACTTCCTTATAGTATTAAGGCAGAGAACAATGCTTTAAAATGAAGAAAAACCTGTGGCAGAAATTAGCGTTAAATAGAGCACTTATATGAATATTTTTCGAGTTACTTTTTTTGGCTTGGAGACCTAACTTTTGACAGTGCCCTAGGATAACCACTGAGTGAATCTCTTGGAGACAGCCTTGATTTTTTAACGTTGTATATTTGGTTTAAATAATTACAGCGTTTTTCATATTGTTTAACTTTAAACATTTAAAAAAAAAAAACTCTGAATAAGAAAGCTAGTTCTTCTCTAAAGTAAAGTAGCAGCAGGCCTCTCCTCACTGGGTTTTCCACGAATTAAACCTGGCAGTAGTTCAAATACTAACCGTATCATAGCAGATGATTTGTCAGGATGGATTCTTGTTCTGGCTCCACAGTTAACTTCATCGATGACCACAGCTCAGTGAAATCTGAATTCGATGTTCTTCTGCATTCACAAAATCACAACCCTTCCAGCTTCTCCCTTTACTTTCTCATGTTCAGTGACTGTAGAAAGACATGTTTTTCTCAGCGCTTTCTCAGTGACTGTACTGATGTAATACAGAGAGCATATGGAAGCAGATACATGCGTAGGTCTTGATTTCATGTTTTGGTAGACTGGTTTATTTAAGCAAATACCACAGGAGAATATGTTTGTTTAAGGTTTTCCTTTGTACCAGCTGCTGCATTTTCTCTTTCCGAGGCTGGCCTGCCAGAAACGTACACCTTTATTCCTGCACTATTCGACAATTTCCAATTGATAATTGTTTTCACTGAATTAATTGGCTCCTTGAAAAATGTGTTATATGTCTAACATGTATATTTTAAGAATATTGAAGAGTTTTGAAGAATTATGCTCAAATCTGGTTTTGTTGGAAAGGAAATGTTTTTATTTTATTAAAATTATTTAATGATAAAGACTTAGTGTTTCTTAAGTATTGTTTACAGAATCAGCCTTAATTTACAACAACTTAGAAAGCATACAGTCTAATTTTAATTATTCAGAAGAAAGGCTTTCTATTTATTGCAATTATTTCTTGGAAATCAGTTAATAGAGAGGTATTGTTCAACTGGATCTGCATGTGCCAAAGTGTGGTGGGGTAGTCATTGACCAAGGGAGTCAAGAGACCCAATGATGGGACTTCCCTTGCTGCTAGTTGGCTGTGTGACCTTGGGTAGCTTGCTTTCTCTTGAACTTGATCTCATTTGGAAAAGGAAGATTGATTTAGATAATCTGTAAAGGCTGATTTTCCAAACTCAACATTTTATGAATTTCTTTTGTCTAGTTTTACATTTTAGGGAAACAGGGATTATATCTTTGCTTCTTGTTGGATACTTTTGGCTGAATGTGGAATTCTTCATGTCCAGTATGGTCATACTGGGCAGAGAGGTGTAACTTGGTAGTTTTTAGAAAATAGGAATTGTCTACAAATAGTCAACAAGAAGGCTTAGTGAATCCAGCCTGTGCTACTTTTGTCTGACCCTGACCCAGACATGTGTTCGCATTTTTTACCATCAGATGACTGGTTCTGTAATTTTTATTGAGTCATCTAAGTCAGTTGGGTTTAGACATTGAGTGTGAGATACTTAACATTCCTTAAGAGAAGATTTCGGGGACTTGGAAGGTCTCTGCCTTCTGTAATTCGGCCTTGGGTTATAAGATGATCTAGAATAAGGAGGACTCAATCTCAGTGGTAAATTAAATCCAAGACAGTCTAGGATTGTTTTGCAGGAAAGGAGTCACAGGTTAGTGATATGAGGCAGGCTTGGGTGAAATTTGCTTTTTATTTTAATTCTCCTTAGTTTATTCACTGACCTATGGCCTTACTTCAACTGCTGAGACCTTGCTTTCTTATTGAAAATGATCATGCCACACAGGCATGTTTTATAAGAATTACCCCTGAATACAGTTACACCATACTTTTAGACAAAAAGGCTCAACATTGTAAAGATGTCTGTGCTCCACAAATTGAGCTATACTTTTAAAAGAATCCTCCAAGGTCCAAATATAGTTTCCCACCACTGAAAGTGTGTGTCTGTTGGAGAGGTAGAGTAGGGAATAAAATGATCTTCAGGTTCGTAAGGTAGACTATATCTTTCAAATCAGCTGGGAAAATTCTGAAAAAGAGGTGTGACAAGAGAAGTTACTCTGATAATCTACAAATGAGAGTATAAATTATTAAATACTTTCTATAAACCATTGGGTAGTGTTTGTCTAGAACTTTAAAACATATTCTCACCAAGTATTTTATATCTGCTTCTATAATTACCTTAAGTAAATTGGTTAACTGAACGATGATGTGTGGATAAGGTTGTTCATCTCAGGATTATTCATAAACGATCCAAACATTTAGTAGGTGGCTGGTTTAATAGATTGTTTCTTCTATTAAATGGGATACGTGGGACCATTAAATGTGATGACATAGCAGTGTAATATATTTACATAGAAAAGATTTACAACATATTAAGCAGATTAAAAAGTATGTTATACAGACTTTGGTGTAGCTATTTAGATGTGTGTATTGATTTGGAAAAATGTGCAACAGATTTACAGTGATTGTTCCTGCGTGGGGAGATTATGGATAGTTTCCCCCCAACTTTACACGCTTACCTCTGTTTCTAATTTTTCTACCAAGACCCATGGATCCTTTGAGAGGAGGTAGAACATACCAGTTGAGAGCATAGGACTCCGCAGCCAGTCTGGTTGGGTTTAAATCCCAATCCTGTCACTTACTAGCTGTCGCTTGAGCAAGTCATTTTAGTTTTCTTTGCTTCTCTTTGTCATCTGAGAGATAACAGTAAATAACAATAATAATGATAATACCTACCTCATAGAGTTGCTGTGATGATTTTGGTATACTTAACGTATGTGAACTCTTTTAGAACAATTCATAGTAAGTACCATATTTATGTTAGCTATTAATACTTGTGTGATAAAAATAGTGAGTGAATGAGAGACCGATGGACAGACAGACAGACTAGCATACCTGGAATTCACTGGTTGAGGAAATGGTCTCTTAGAGTATCAAGTGATTGAAACAATCTGGTAAACTTTAAAGAGGAATATGATGATTAGGTGTTTAACTTTTTTCCTTTACTATTTTTTAAATTTTAAAAATAAATATTGAGGTGACATTTACATAACATAAAATTAACTGTTTTAAAGCAAACAGTCAGTGACATTTTTAGTATAGTCACGATGTTGTGCAACCAACCTCTATCTAGTTCCAAAATATTTCTATCATTCCACAGTAACACCCTGTGCCCATTAGTCAGTTTCTCCCTATTTTCCCCTTCCTTGAAGCCCTGGCAATGGATCTGCGTTATGTGTCTATGAATTTATTTATTCTGGACATTTCATGTAAATGGAATCATATAATACGTGACCTTTTATGTTTAGTTTCTTTGACTTAGCATAATGTTTTGGAGGTTCATCCACATTGTAGCATGTATCAGTACTTCATTCCTTTTTACGGCTGACTGATACTCTATTTTATGTATGTCTCACAATTTGTTTATCTCTTCATCCACTGATGGACACCTGAGTTGTTTCCACACTCTGGGGATTGTAAATAGTGCTGCTATGAATTGTTTATTTTTATTAAAAAAGTTTCTTCTGTCAACAGTGGTTTATTTATTATAGAAAATTCAGAAAATACAGAAATGCAAATAATCCCAATTTACATTTTGGCATAGGTCCTTTCAGTATTTTTTTTAATGCATATGTATATGCATATGTATATAAAAACACAACTGTGTAAAAAAATAACTTTCTTGAAAGAGAAAAATTGGGAATCATATTATATATTCTGTTTTATGGCAGTATTTACCACCTAACTTTTCAGAATATTTTCTGATGTCTATAAGTATTCTGGTACATCATGATTTTTAATAAACAGAATTTTTTCGCCAAGCTCTATTGTGATAAAAGCTTAGCTTTTGATCCCTATTTTAAGTAATGCTATGATGAATATCTCTTTATTTTTGTCAAATAGTGCTTAGTTACTTTTCTAAGGTTAAAATCCTAGGAATAGAACTGTTTTGTCAAAGTAAATATTTTTAAGGCTTTTGACGCACATTGCCAAATTTCCATCCAGAAATGTTAGGCTGATTTACATTCCTACCAGCAATATTCCAGTGTCTGTTTCCTCTTTTTTTGCTCATTTAAAAAATTCATAATCATTGTCATTTTAACAAGAACGATAACTATTTATATTTTTATTTCTATTCATATAAAACATTTTACCATATTTACTATTTTTGTCCTTTTTTGAATGCCTGCTTCATGGCCTTAAGTGAATTTGTCTTTTTCTTAATAACTAGAATTTAAAAAGTATATAATGAAGATGTAAGTCTTGATCTGTTACAATCTGTTACAAATGTTCTTCCCTAGTTTGCTATTTCTCTTCTCATTTTGTCTGTGGTATTTTGGTCACAGGGGACTTTATGTAGTGAAGTCAATCATTCTTTGCTTTTTTTGGTTTCTACCTTGCTCAGATGTTTTTCCAAGTCTTCCTTAAGTGATTGGTATATGGTTTTGATAATGAGCGAAAATCCTATATTCTCTTGTATGAATGTGGCTTAAAACTTACATATTGTTCACAAATGCTTCTTGTCTCAGTATTTATTTTGCTATATACAAACTTTCTCCAGTGACTTAGAAAAAACTGCCATTAACTGAGAGCTTCTTGAACCATCTGCCTAGGATCTTCTGTGTTATACTTTAGAGACAGACATAGATCACTGGAAAACAAGGGCACATCTGGGATTTATTCAGGGAACCCATTTCCATGGCATGTGTTCCAGTCAGAACAAATTCACTGAGTCTTTTCTCCATAGTTTCTCTGTGTCCAGAGTCTTATAACTTGCATTGACTTTTGAGGTACTCATATCCTCATTCATCAAAGACAGGTTGAATTTTGTTCCTTATACTTTATTCACCTGTAGAGGAAATTGAACTGATTCATTTTTTTTTTTTTTTTTTTTTTTTTCGGGGGGGGGGGACACGAACCCATGTCCCCTGCACCTGCAGGTGGACTGTCAACCACTGCGCCACCAGGGAAGCCCGAACTGATTCATTTTTGAGGGAAATTGTTTTTACCCTTTGAAGATCATTTAACTAGAACACCTCATTTCTTAGACATCTCAGTTGATTTGTCTTTATTATGCATAGGTAAAATATTCTTATATCTTAAGGAAACAAATTGTATGAATCGATGGTAACCTAGGTAAGCATTTAGCATTTTTCTTGCCTTACATGTCAGAATGGGAAGTGACTTTTCCGGTGGTATGAAATGGAACATCTGTTTACTGTAGGCTGAGGATGTTAATGACAACTCATTTAGTCTTTATCTGCTTGTTTTTGTATTTTATTTCTGAATGATCTTTTTTTTTCTTTGTATAAAAATAATACATGTTTATTATAAAAGAGATCAGGAAATATAAGCAAGCCAAACATGCTGAGATGATTACTGTTAATACTTTTGTGTATATCTGTTCCATACATATGCAGTCATTCATGCATTTTATAAAAACGGAATCATGTTAAACTTATCACATTGTGAGCCATATTCCCGTATCAGGGGTAAATGTACACAGTTTGTAATGAGTACACAGACTTGCACTGTGTGGATGTATCAGAATATATTGTAGCAGTTCCCCATTGTCAGTCATTTAGAATGTTTTCCACTTCTTGATATTACAGTTATGTAATACACATTGTCGTAACTCTATCTTTTCTATATCTAGATATTTATCTTTAGATATTTCCTTAGGACAGATTCCCCAAAATGGAATGTATCCAATTTCCGAATCTTACAAGTTTTTTTTTTTTTTTTGAGAAATGAGATTGTCAGGAATGGAGAAGTCTACACTAGGTGTCTTTTCAAATTTAATACATGAAATGAAATAAAGATTTCTCTTCATTGTCAAGACATTGTTTATCTTTCTACAGGTCTTTCTGGCAATTCATCTTCCACTGTAATTTATTTTCACTTCTGTGGAAAACAAATGTGAGGGGCTCAGTGGGATAGGAATTCTAGAAGATTTTCTTTCTATCTGTATACTTGTTGGAAAGTTGATTTTTTTTTTTTTTTTTTGGTTACTTTTTGAGGGCAGGTTTTTGGAATGGCGGTTTACATTCTTCTGACCATGTCTGGTCTGTCTTTTTGATGTTTAGAAAAGTTTTTACTGTTGGTGTTACAGCTTGCAGATGATTACCCACCTTGTTCTCAACTTTAACCTTCTCCTTTCCTGTGGACATGAAGAGCCCACCTTGTGCAGTCGCTGGTCGACATAATGGGGATGGAGAGAGGATAGGTTCTGCAGCTCAGGATAGTCACGTGATACGTTGTGACCAATAACTCAGTAGGGTCAATTCTTACATAACTGACAGAAGCAGTTGAAACGTGAACTGTAAGTTATTTTGGCATTGCCTCACTGTTTTCTGTCATTTCTGACTATCTTGTGCCCCCTTCCTTGCAAGTCTTAAAACTTTCCAACTTAGAACTTTATTATCAGTGATAAATAATCTCATTCCAAAAACAAAGATATAGTTTGGGGCTAAAATATTCCTCTACACCTAAATGCTAAGATACCGAGCAGTGTCATTTTTATCAAAGTCATTGATAAATGGTGACTGTGTCTCTGCGTTTTGAAGGTTAAAGAATTTTCTCCCTGTTTGCTTTCGTGGGTTTAGATTCGTTTGTCTCAGATTTCAGCTTCACAGTGAATCATCAAGCACATATTCCACTAATTTAGGAAAGACTTGAGAGTATGGGGGTCATCACACCTTCCGAGAGAGATTTGTTGCCAAGAAAGGAAATTGCTCCTGTTATGTCCAGTGCTTTAATGAAGAATCTGGTCACTGCAGCCTGTCAACGGACAAACAACCTACTTTAAGAACACCTGTTGTGTAAAGCACTCAATCTGAAATACGGAATAAAGGGATGTTGATTGATATTAGAAAAATATTTTTTATTTTTGAACGATTTGAAACAGGTAGCCTTTCAAAACAGAGTTTTTGCTAGTGAGGAATTGAGTAGTTCGTGTTTGTTGGAAAAACTTTAGGCAGAGAGTAGGAAAGAGCTGGGATTAAAATTGGTGTCAGAGAACTTCTAAAGCAGATATCCTATTTGTGTCCAACGATCTTTAAAGTGCTGGAGTTCACAACCTATTGACCATCTGTAAATCTTCTTTGAAAATATGTCTACTCAGGCTTCTGCCCATTTTTTAATCGAATTGTTTGTTTTTTTTGATATTGAATTGTACGACCTGTTTATATATTTTGGATGTTAAACCCTATTGATCATATTGTTTGAAATTTTTTTCTCCCATTCAGTAGGTTGTTTTTGTTTTGTCGATGGTTTCCTTTGCTGTGCAAGAGCTTTTAAGTTTAGTAAGGTCCCAGTTGTTTACTTTTGCTTTTCTTTCTTTTGCCTTAGGAGACAGATCCAAAAAAATATTGCTATGATTTATGTCAAAGAGTGTTCTGCCTGTGTTCTTTCCTAGGAGTTTTATGGTTTCAGCTTTTACATTTAGGTCTTTGATCCATTTTGAGTTTACTTTTGTATATGGTGTGAGGAAATGTTCTAATCTCGTTCTTTTGCGTGTAGCTGTCCAGTTTCCCCAGCACCTCTTATTGAAGAAGCTGTCTTTTCTCCATTGTTTATTCTTGCCTCCCTTGTCATAGATTAATTGACCATCAATGTGTAGGTTTATTTCTGGGGTCTCTGTTCTATTCCATTGATCTGTGTCCGTTTACGTGTCAGTACCATGATGTTTTAGACTGTACTGTAGATTTGCTGTATAAAGTCGGGGAGCATGATACCTGCAGCTTGTTCTTTCTTCTCAAGATTATTTTGGCAATTTGGGGTCTTCTGTGGTTCCCTGTAAATTTTAGGATTATTTGTTTTAGTTCTGTGAAAAATGTCATGGGTATTTTGATAGGGATTGCATTAAATCTGTAGATTGATTCGGGTAGTATGGATATTTTAACATTATTAATTCTTACATTCCAAGAACATAGGATATCTTTCCATTTTCAGATTCTTTCGTCAGTGTTTTATAGTTTTCAGAATATAGGTCTTCCACCTTCTTGGGAAGTTTATCCCTAGGTATTTTGTTCTTTTTTGATGCAATTTTAAAAAGTATTGTTTTCTTGCTTTCTCTTTCTGATAGTTCGTTATTAGTGTATAGAAAAGCAACAGATTTCTGTATATTAATCTTGTATCCTGCAACTTTACTGAATTCATTTATTCTAATAGTTTTTGAGTGATGACTTTAGGGTTTTCTATATAAAGTATCAAGTCATCTGCAAATAGTGACGTGTTTCCCTTTGGAAAAAATTTTGGATACTTTTTATTTCTTTTTCTGATATGAATATTGCTATTCCAGCTTTCTTGTAGTTTGCATTTCCATGAAATACCTGTTTCTATCCCCTCACTTTCAGTCTGTCTTTAGATCTGAAGTGAGTCTTTGTTGAGTAGCATATAGATGGGTCTTGTTTTTTTTTTGAAATCCAAACATCCACCCTGTGTCTTTTCATTGGAACATTTAGTCCATAGATATTAAAGGGATTACTGATAGGTATGTGCTTCTTGCCATTTTGTTACTTGCTTTCTGTAGTTCTCTGTACTTTTTTCTTTTAGTTTCTTCCCTTGTGGTTTGATGATTTTCTTCAGTGATATGCTTGGGTTCCTTTCTATTTTTTGTGTACCTTTTGTAGGGTTTTGATTTGTGGTTACCATGGGGTTCATATATGTTGACCTATAACTATATCTACTTGTTTTAAACAGGTAGTCTTTTAAATTCAGACACAACCTAAAATATCTACAGTTTTTACTCCCCTCCCTCACTTTTTGTGTTTTGATGTCATATTTTACATCTTCATGTTTATCTTTTACTGATTATTATAGTTATAGTTGATTTTACAATTTTTTGTCTTTTGATCTTCTTACTAGATTACTGAAGTGGTTGATCCTCAGCCTTTACTCTCTATTTGCCTTTACTAGTGGGGTTTTCCTTTTCCTATAGATTCTTACTTCCTGTTGTAGCCTTTTCTTTTCCACTTAGAGAAGACCCTTTAACATTTCTTTTAGGGTAGGTTTAGTTTGGATGAACTCTTAGTTTTTGCTTGTCTTAGAAGTTGTTTTAATTTCTTCTTCAATTCTAAATGATAATCTTGCTGGGTAGAGTATCCTAGGTAGCAGGTTTTTCCCTTGCAGCACTTTGAATATATTATGCCACTCCCATCTGGCCTGCAAAGTTTCTGCAGAGAAATCAGTTGATAGCCTTATGGGGGTTCCCTTGTATATGACTGCTTTTCTCTTGCTGCTTTAGAATTCTCTCTTTATTTTTATTTAAATTTTTTTTTCCTTTTTTAAAATATCTTTATTGGATTATAATTGCTTTACAATGTTGTGTTTGTTTCTGTTGTACAACAAGTGAATCAGCTATATGTATACCTATAACCCCTCCATCGTGAGGCTCCCTCCCTCCGTCTCTCCCCATCCTACCCCTCTAGGTTGTCACAAAGCACCGAGCTGATCTCTCTGTGCTACACAGCAGCTTCCCACTAGCTATCTGTTTTACACATGGTAATGTATATATGTCAGTGCTACTCTCTCAGTTCGTCCCTCTCTTTAACTTTTGCCGTTTTGATTATGACATTTCTCGGTGTGGGTCTGTTTGAGTTCATCTTGTTTGGGACGCTCTGTGCTTCCTGTACCTAAATATCTGTTTCTTTTTTCAAGTTCGGGAAATTTTCAACCATAATTTCATCAAATACATTTTTGACCCTCTTCTCTCTCTTTTCTCCTTCTGGGACTCCTATGATGTGAATATTGGTACACTTAATGTTGTTTCAGAGATCCCTTAAATTGTTCTCATTTTTTAAAATTTAGTTTTCTTTTCACTTTTCTGATTGGGTGATTTCCATTATTCTGTCTTCCAGATCACTTATGCATTCTTCTGTATCACCACATCTGCTGTTAATTCCTTCTAGTGTGCTTTTCGCTTCAGTTATTGTATTCCTCAGTTCTGACTGGTTCTTTTTTTTTTTCTATTTTCTAGTTCTTTGTTAAAATTCTCACTGTGTTCATCTATCAGTTTTTTTAATTCTTTTAGCATTTTTATTACTAATGCTTTGAACTCTTTATCTAATTGTTAATTTGTTTTGTTAGTTGTCTTTTCAGGGGCTTTCTCTTGCTTTTTCAATTGAGACAAATGCCTCTGTCTTCTCATTTTGCTAAACTTTCTCTTGTCTCTATGAAATTAGGTGAAATAGTTACGTATTGTGGTTTTGTAGGGGTGTCCTAAAGCGGGAGTGTCTCTGTACAGTCTGCATGTGCCCAGTGCCTTTGGTGGGAGACCTGGATTTGATATGAACACAAGTCACATCTTTCCTCAGGGTGTGCTGGCAGCCAGCACCTTGGTAGGGGTGGGGCTGGAAGTGGAGGAGCGAGGGCTGGAGCCATGTGTAAACCAGGGCTTCCCCTCTGCTCAGTGGCCATCACTGCCGTATCTGAGACAGGGTCAGATCCCAAGTTGCTGGAGCAGAATTCCCGAGGGTTAGGTCTGAGCTGGCTCCATGCCCTTTAAATGTGTGCTCTCCTTCCTCCCAGCACCAGCACTCTTGACCCAGAGGGCAGGGCAAGAAGGGCTGATGCCAGCACTCGGCTTGGTTGCGGTGTGGGCTGTGGTGGTCTGGCCGCAGAAAGAGATTGGTAGCGCTTCTGATGCACTGCCTGTGTAAGCACCACTAATGGCTGCCCCTGCCCTGCTTAGACTCTGCTTTGGGTCTGAGCCACCTCTGTGCCTCACAGCTGAGCTCTCACCTCAGCTGTGGCAGTCATTGCCACAGGGTGAAGCACACGTGGCTGGAGTGGTTGCATGGCTCAGGGCGGGGCACGTGCCACGGTGGTCATGCGAAACTGTCCAGCCACTCGTGCAGTCTAAATCTGCCCTCGCTCCACCCTGCTTTGTTTTATGTGTGTTTCTGCTTAAAGACATTTTGTTTAATATATAGTGTTAACTCATTAGTATTGACTTCATGGCCAGTAACACTGTAACTCATGCCTGAAGCTTATCTAACACGTGTTTTTCCTCCATAAGGGATATCGCACCCTTCTAGGATCACTACACAGCACTTTCAGCACCGTGGTTGGGGCCCATTTTAAAGGGCAGAATTACCCATATAAAGGCAAAATCACAAAACACTTGGCACAGCATATGCTATGAAAGGGACACTTGTTTACAGTATGAGAGCTGAAACAGGAAGGCAGAGCATCATCTTGTTTGACCTCAACTGGGAAGATGCATGTTGGATGATTCAAATTTTTGCCGCCTTGTCCGTGTCTGGGAATGATGGCCAAAGTGCCATGAGTATCGATTTTGTCGTTACAGACAAATTTTAGTGAGTAGGAGAAGTTGCAAGTAAGGAATCTGCAAATAATGAGAATCTGCTGTAGCTCTTTTTGGTAGAACTTTTAAAAAAATAAAACAGAATTGAACTTAATTTAAATTTATCTTCATGTTGTAGGCTCATCATTATGAAGATGCTTACGAAGTTAATCCAACATTTATTGAGAGTCTGTTGTTACTACTCCCACCCTGTACCCCTGGTTTATCATTATCTTCTTCATCATCTGTTCCTCCTTGACGCCATCGCAGCTGGTACTTCTCCATGTTGCAGCTTTAAGTAGCTAACCCCCTTCTTCCCTTTCTTGCTGCTCTTAATCTGCTGTCTCCTATGACCGGAGGGAAAACCTGGAGATTTTAGGAGGAAGTAGAAAACCACTCTCATTGAATGATTAAGAATCATTTGTAGATATGAGTTAAACTCAATAAATGTGAGAGTGAGAGAAGGACTTCAGTACATTACCTTTGCGACAGCTACTTCCCTTCTGACTCAGAGCCTTTTGTTTTGTTAACATTGTTTTCCATGGTGTAGGCGATGATTTAGAATGCCAGTTTTTGCCATTAGATTAGTGGGGAGGATCACTCAAGCTTGGGTTAATATCTTGAGCTCTGTTCTTTTCTTTTGGTGATTGTATAATAACTCTGATAGAAAGCAGAGTCTTGGTCATTTTTGCATACACTCCTGATTATAGGAACATTATCTTCATGTTATAAGACTAGATGCTGAGGTCTGGAAACACAAGCTCAGTAGCTTAGAGTAATAGCAGAGCCGATGAGGAAGTTTGCCAAACACTTCTTTTTTTTTTCTTGCGGTATGCGGGCCTCTCACTGTTGCAGCCTCTCCCGTTGCGGAGCACAGGCTCCGGACGCGCAGGCTCAGCTGTCATGGCTCACGGGCCCAGCTGCTCCGTGGCATGTGCGATCTTCCTGGACCGGGGCACGAACCCGTGTCCCCTGCATCGGCAGGTAGACTCTCAACCACTGCGCCACCAGGGAAGCCCACCAAACACTTCTTTAGTCTCTGTGTTTGTTTCTGTGCATTAGGTGAAATAGCTGCCTCTCCCAGCCTTGGAGGAGTGGCCTTGTGGAGGAGCTGAAACTTACTGTTCAACCTTGCCCTGGCTCCTGGTGTCTCTCGAACCTTTGTGATTGTCCAAGCAACTTGATTTGTTGTTAATAACTCCTGTTGGGTGAGGGTGTGCTAAGCCCCGTCAGTGGTCCAAAGAGAGGGATCTCAGTTGGCATCTAGTTTCAGGCTGATTGGAAGCCAGACCCTCAGGCAGCAGCTTTTACAAATATATCCAGTCTCATGGGACCACAATCATAAATCCTGCTGGCCTCCAGATCGGGTGATCTGGAGGAGTCCCCTGTGGGACAGTTGTAAAAACTGGGGGTCCAGACAAGTGTAGCAGCTCTTTTTTGGGAGGTACCAGCGAGCTGTGGCAAAGCAGAGAGGGAGTGGAAAGATGGCATCCCCTGGCCTGTGTTCTCCGAGAGCACCTCTTGGCCTCCAGATGCATTCCAAACCTGAAGCTTGCCCCTCAGTCTGAACTCCAAAACAAGCAAATAGGCCTCTTTCACAGAAAGGTTGGAGGTGTGTTTCAGTCTGTCTGTGCAATGCTCTGGGGCTGGTAGCCTACCAAGACCTGTCTCTCTGATTGTTACAGTCCTGTGGGACCCAGGAATGCAAGCCACGTGGCCACAGATCCAGGCCATCAAGGAGCATCCCCTGTGCAGCGGGCACCAAGACTGGACACCATATGTAAATACTGGGGCAGCAGACCCGTGTCAGAGCTTCCCTTTAAGAGATGCTAGCACAAAAGGAATAAAATACCTAGGAATAAACCTATCTAAGGAGGTAAAAGACTTGTACTCAGAAAACTATAAGGCACTGATGAAAGAAATCAAAGATGACACAAACTGATGGAGAGAAATACCATGTTCTTGGATTGGAAGAATCAATATTGTGAAAATGACTCTACTCCCCAGAGCAATCTACAGATTCAGTGCAATCCCTATCAAATTACCAATGGCAATTTTTACAGAACTAGAACAAAAAATCTTAAAATTTGCATGGAGACACAAAAGACCCCGGAGAGCCAAAGCAATCTTGAGAAATAAAAACGGAGCTGGAGGAATCAGACTCCCCGCTTCAGACTATACTACAAAGCTACAGTAATCAAGACAATATGGTACTGGCACAAAAACAGAAAGATAGATCAATGGAACAGGATAGAAATCCCAGACATAAACCCATGCACATATGGTCAACTTATCTTTGATAAAGGAGGCAAGAATATACAATGGAGAAAAGACAGCTTCTTCAATGAGTGGTGCTGGGAAAACTGGACAGCTACATGTAAAAGAATGAAATTAGAACACTCCCTAACACCATACACAAAAATAAACTCAAAATGGATTAAAGACCTAAATTAAGCCTGGACACTATAAAACTCTTAGAGGAAAACATAGGAAGAACAGTCTATGACATAAATCACAGCAAGATCTTTTTTGACCCACCTCCTAGAGAAATAGAAATGAAAACCAAAATAAACAAATGGGACCTAGTGAAAACTTAAAACTTTTGCACAGCAGAGGAAACTATAAACAGGGCGAAAAGCCAACCCTCAGAATGGGAGAAAATATTTGCAAATGAATCAGTGGACAAAGGATTAATCTCCAAAATATATAAACAGCTCATGTAGCTCAATATTAAAAAAAACCAAACAACCTAATAAAAAAATGGGCAGAAGACCTAAATAGACATTTCTCCAAAGAAGACATACAGATGGCCAAGAGGCACATGAAAAGCCGTTCAACATCACTAATTATTAGAGAAATACAAATGAAAACTACAGTGAGGTATCACCTCACAGCAGTCAAAATGGGCATCATCAGAAAATCTACAAGCAATAAATGCTGGACAGGGTGTGGAGAAAAGAGAATCCTCTTGCACTGTTGGTGGGAATGTAAATTGATACAGCCACTATGGAGAACAGTATGGAGATTCCTTAAGAAACTAAAAATAGAACTATCATATGACCCAGCAATCCCACTACTGGGCATATACCCTGAGAAAACCATAATTCAAAAAGAGTCATGTACCCCAGTGTTCATTGCAGCACTATTTACAATAGCCAGGAGATGGAAACAACCTAAGTGTCCATCAACAGATGGATGGTTAAAGAAGATGTGGCACATATATACAATGGAATATTACTCAGCCATAAAAAGAAATGAAATTGAGTTATTTGTAGTGAGGTGGATACACCTAGAGACTGTCATACGGAGTGAAGGAAGTCAGAAAGAGAAAAACAAATACCGTATGCTAACACATATATGTAGAATCTAAAAAACAAAAAAAAAGGTTCTGATGAACCTAGGGGCAGGACAGGAATAAAGACGCATATGTAGAGAATAGACTTGAGGACACGGGGAGGGGGAAGGGTAAGCAGGGACTAAGAGAGAGTGGCATGGACATATATACACTACCAAACGTAAAACAAATAGCTAGTGGGAAGCAGCCGCGTAGCACAGGAAGATCAGCTCAGTACTTTGTGACCACCTAGAGGGGTGGGATAGGGAGGGTGGGAGGAAGATGCAAGAGGGGAGGTGATGTGGGGATATATGTATATGTATAGCTGATTCACTTCGTTATACAGCAGAAACTAACACACCATTTTAATGAAATTATACTCCAATAACGATGTAAAAAAAAAAGGTCATTAGTGTAAAAAAAAAATTCTTGGGTTTTTGTCTAGTGTCTCACTCCCTGGTCTGTTCAGCAGTGCCAGGCTGTGTGAATTTTCTTCTCTGCTATGAACAGTTGCAGATTTAATGCTACCTTCTGCCAACAGACCCATTTCAGATACGACTTTTGTGTCTGAAACATATCCAGTTGGAATGTTCTTTTAATCCTTGCCTACATTAGATTTAGCTCCCATCATATTTTTGTTGCAGTGCAGTATGTGTTCAGAGTGTTATTCACATTCTAAATGCAAAAACAATTACTAGCTCAGGATAGAGAGGCATGATATAATTGAATAAAAACTAACTGATTACATGCAGAAAGTATAGCTCTGTATTGTTTAGTACTGTAGTCACTGGCCACGTGTTGCTGTTGACCACTGGAAATGTGGGTAGTCCAAACTGAGACATGCTATCAGTATAAAATACAGTACAAATAAAGTAATGAAGTTTTCCATGAATAGTTTTATATGATTACATGTTTAAATGATATTAGGGTAAAACATATTATTGTAATTAATTTGGACTGTTTCTTTTTATCCTTTTAAAGGACATCCTTATAGCTCATTTATTTTGTAACTGGATGTTTGTACCTCTTATTCTCCCTCACCTGTTTATTCATCCTCCCACCTCACTGCCCTCCAGCATCCACCTTTTTGTTCTCCGTATCTGTGACTCTGTTTCTGTTTTGTCATGTTTGTTCAGTTTTTAAGATTCCACATATAAATGAAATCATATGGTATTTGTCTTTCTCAGTCTGACATTTCATTTAGTATAATACTCTCTAGATCCATTCATGGTGCTGCAAATGGCAAGAGTTACTTCTTTTTATGGCTAATATTCCATTGTGTGTGTGTGTGTATGCGTGTATGCATATATGTACCATATCTTCTTTATCCATTAATCTGTTGATGGGCACTAGGTTACTTCTTTTTTTTTTTGCCTGCAGAGAAACTTAATTTTTAAATAATAGAAAATAGAAAATCAGGATAAAGAATGACTACCAATTTAAAATAGGTTACTTTCTTACCTTGGCTGTTGTGAATAGTGCTGCAGTGAACATAGGTGTGCATATATCTTTTCAAATTAGTATTTTCATTTTCTTTGGATAAATACCAGGAATGGAATTGCTGGATTGTATGGTAGTTCTATTTTTAATTTTTTCAGGAACCTCCATACCGTTTTCCACAGTGGCTGCACCAGTTTACATTCCCACCAACAGTGTACAAGGGCTTGCTTTTCTCCACATTCTCAACCACACTTGTTATTTGTTGTCTTCTTGATAATAGCCATTCTGACAGGTGTGAGGTGGTATCTCATTGTGGTTTTGATTTGCATTTCCCTGATAATTAGTGATTTGAGCATCTTTTTGTGTGTCTATTGGCCATCTGTATGTCTTCTTTGGAAAAATGTCTATTTAGGTCCCCTGCCAATTTTTAAATTGGGTTCTTTGTTTTTTTGGATGTTGAATTGTATGAGTCTTTGGTATATTTTGGTTATTAACTCCTTAGCAGATATGTCATTTGCAGATATCTCCTCCCATTCAGTAGGCTGCCTTTTTGTTTTGTTGATAGTTTTCTTCACTGTGCAAAAGCTTTTTAGTTTGATGTAGTCCCATTTTTAAATTTTTGCTTCCCTTGCCTGAAGAGACATATCTTGTTAGTTTGATGTAGTCCCATTTTTAAATTTTTGCTTCCCTTGCCTGAGGAGACATATCCAAAAAAAATATTGCTAAACTTATGTCAAAGAGCATACTGCCTGTGTTTTCTTCTAGAAGTTTTATGTTTTCAGGTCTTATATTTAAGTCTTTAATCCACTTTGAATTTGTTTTTGTTTATGGCGTGAGAAAGTAGTCCAACTTGATTCTTTTGCATGTGGTTGTTCAGTTTTCCCAACACCTTTTATTGAAGGGGCTATCTTTTCCCCAGTGTATTTCTTGCCTCCTTTGTTGTAGGTAAATTGCCCGTATAAGTGTGGGTTCATTACTGGGCTCTATTCTGTTCCATTGATTTATGTGTCTGTTTTTGTGCCAGCCTCATCCTGTTTTGTTGACTACAGGTATGTATTGTAGTATAGTTTGAAATCAGGGAGCGTGATACCTCTGGCTTCGTTTTTCTTTTTCAAGATTGTTTTGGCTATTTGGGGTCTTTTGTGTTTCCACACAAAGTTTAGAATTATTTGTTCTAGTTCTGTGAAAAATGCCATTGGTATTTTGATAGGGATTGCATTGAATCTGTAGATTGCCTTGGGTAGTATGTTGTTTTAACAATATTAATTTTTCCAATCTGTGAGCACAGTATATCTTTCCATTTGTGTTGTTCTTTTTACTTTTTTAATCAGGCTACTGGGGAACTTAAAATTATGTATGTGACTAACATCCGTAGCTTATATTTCTGTTGGATAGTATATAATATATAACTGGTATAGGTGTTATATGCTATATGTTTACTGTGTATAGACCCTATTTCTTATTTCCTTCTCTCATCTTCCCTCCCTTCTTATAAATATATTTGTAATGTTGTCCTGTTGAGGAGATGGTAAGAAATATAATATGCTTATTCAATGACCAGCTCCCTAGTGACCCACTGACCACACTTCTCATTATAGGTAGTTGCCATGCACTTCTGTGAAAGCTACCAAGATACCAAATTAGTAAAAACTGGATAATATGAGACCATATTTTTTATGTGCTGAAGTTAAAAAGCCAACTGGCAATTTTGAGAACTCACCGAAACTGGAAAAAATGTGTTGAGAATCTGGTAAAAGGAGTTTGAAATAAGTTTCAGCAATCCTTGTTTTCGAGTATGAATTCTTCTGAATCTTGTTACTATCAGTCAAGAGGAATTGAATATTACCAGAGTGTTGAGCAGTATTCTGCATTTTAAAAAGCTGGCTGCTGTTTTCAGGTATACAGAGGTGGTGGATTCAGTCCAGGAAATCTTCTGCCCTTTATTATTTTGCTTGGTATAGCATCAAGCACATGGTTTTTTTGCCAACTTGTTTTGTGGCAGTATTTTTAAATTTCTGAAGCCTTTATTATTAAAGTAACATTTACTCATATGAACTTGGACAATGCAAAATTATAAATACCTAATTTTAATGTAATGTCTCATAATTGTATCTGTATTCAATATGCTAATATATAGTTTTTAATAGACAGTAAATAGAGCACGTGAAAGGACTTTTAGGTAGCAATGGAAATCAGTCTCTACTATTTGCTGGCGAATTTAATGTTTGGTACAATGTGATGGATGAAAAAAATGTTTGTAAAAAAAAGAAGAAAAGGTTCATCCACTTTCTGATTGTAGAGGGAAATATAGTACATTCTGACTCAGCAGTAATGTGGGTTTAGTGATCACTACAGTGTTCTTTGTGATTTTTTTCCTCAGAGAGCTACTTAGATTTTTATCATTTCTTCTCAACACTTTGATAAGGATGTCTTTGGATTTTCATTTGTTCTATGGGACTTGTTTTAGATTTGATTAATTATATTAGGCACAAGTGACTTGGTACAAAATAATTGATAGTTTAATTTCTTATACATCACAACCGATCAGCTTGGGTGCCTGTTTGTTTTTGTCTATGCAGGATCAGAGTGTTTTGGAATGTCATCGAGGTAGAGTAGGTACAAAGTTAGACTCAGCACTGAGGTCTGAGTTGGTCCTTATTTGCTTTATATGGCTTTTTCCATCTTTTTTTTTTTGGTCAAAGGAAGGTGGGGGGGACTTTAAAACAGTTACATTTTGCTATATTAAATCTTTCTTTGATTTAATAACTTGATTTGATTAGTGTTTCCTCTCTGCAGCTGACCCTTAACCCTCACCCAGGAATATTCATTCTCTTAATTTTTTTAGGAGGCCTGGGTAACTACATCTGTTAAATTAGAAAGTTTACATTTATTTCATCATTAATAAAATATTGTAGTTGCAGACTATAAGATATTCTTGAGAATGAAGGCTTTCTGAGTTCTTCTGGTCCTACCCATGGCTTTATGATGTTTAAGAATAATAGGTACCAGTGAATGCATACTTGGGACAACATCTAATCTAATACTATGGCTTTGTGTGAATTAAAAGGAGGAGAAGGTGCCTTCTCTGAGGGCACAGGCTTCACCAGGGCACATGACTCTATCAGGGCAGTGCAGGCAGGGGTTTAAGACCCCACTCTCCCTCTCAGGAGGGTGTGTTTATACAGTGTTCAAACTGCACAGCCTTGCAAGGATTCTATATGGAGCATCTTATTTTTGTATACATTAGCTAATTTATCTTTCAGACATTTCATATCCACCCAAGCACTAAATTCAATGGCAGTTATTATTTTACTAGAAATAATGATTTTTATTACCACTTATAATTTTGATTTCTGCAGACGAGGAAGCAAATTCCGAGAGGCCAAGTAACTTGCACAGTTGAATAGTTACTTGCGTAGCTGGCAAATGGCAGGCTGGGGAGTCATGCCTCGATCGGCGTTGCTAACAGTCTGCGCTCTTACCTGCCATCACCTGATTTCTGTACTAGTTTTATGGCCAGGAGTTAAGAGAAATAAAGATAGACAATCCATAATCATGGGTGGGATGCTGTTGTTTACCAAGTTATACAACGTAATAAGATGAATGAAAATCTCTGTGATTCTTAATGCTTCCTTTTGTTTGAAAACTTTAAAGAGTGGCAGTATTATATAATTGGTTTGATATTTATAAGCTGTAATAGCACCATTGGTTTGATATTTATAAACTGTAATAGCTCCCACTTATGAACTGTGTAAATTGTGTGGTAGTATTATCCCTAGAGAAATAATAAAGGTGGTAGCGGAATGAGGCTCTCCTTTCTTCTACCCTAAGGTTCATTTCTCATGAGATCTCCTAAAAACAGCAGGATTTCTCCGTGAATTCAAATTTTAAAAGCTCTTGGTGGCTTTCAATAGAAATGTATAATAATATATTGTTTAGCTTTTCCCAAACAAAAGTGAGAGTGTGCTGGACCTTCTCCTGTGTAGCCTGTCATTTTAGTTCTATGATAACATGAGCACAGGTGGAAGTTGTAGATAGTGTTTCTGCTAGTATGTTTCTACTCCCTACCTTGGAGCTTTATTTTACTCCATTTATATCTGTAAAATCAGCTTAGCACTACTGGAATCCTAATTTCACGGATTTCCAGTTTCAAAGTTGGCAAAACTATTGGTGGGGTGCGGGGGAGTATCAAGAATCCTGCTTTTAATTCCACCCTGCTCCCCTCCCGCCTTGGAAAGAATGTATTTGTTTATAGGATTAAAATTAGCTCTGGAGGGATGAGATGTAGGAAGTATTCAATGTAAATTTTACTGCGAAGTTTGACAATAGCCACAGGCCTAGATTTTATTTCTGAATCTAGAAAAAAAGACTTGGAGGAATGCAATGCTTTGGTTTTAGGCTTTTCTTCTTTTTTTCAAAAAATGAGTTTCCTTGAGAAGAGACTTCAAAGGTAGTGTTTATAAAAAGAGTTTTATACACTGGAATTTTTTTTTTAACATCTTTATTGGAGTATAATCGCTTTACAATGGTGTGTTAGTTTCTGCTGTATAACAAAGTAAATCAGCTGTATGTGTACATATATCCCCATATCCCCTCCTTCTTGAGCCTTCCTCCCTGTCCCACCCCTCTGCGTGGTCACAAAGCACCGAGCTGATCTCCCTGTGCTCTGCAGCTGCTTCCCACTAGCTGTCTGTTTTACGTTTGGTAGTGTACACTGGGACTTTAAAGGATGTTCTTTAAAGCTTTTTCTAGGCTTATTGGAGAAAAACAGAAGAGCTAATAAATCTGTACAAATATCTCCATTCTACTGTGGAGACTGTTAATAGGCTGCTTTAAAGATGAACTTATAAAACGCTTTGTGAACACACTTCATGCTTGTTAGCTCTCTTGACAGCTGGTGGTTACCTTGAGTCTTTTTATGGCTAGAGGTGAGAAGACTAGAGGAAGACTTAGGAACACCACTCTCTTTCTCTGCCTTCCCTTGGTGCAGACCCTTATGCCCGCTTTCCTCAACTGTTAGATTAGCCTCTTGCCTGACTTTCTGTGTGAAATAGCCATTCCTTCCCCATGATTCTTTTTTTTTTTTTTTTACATTTAAAAAAATTTTATCTATTTATTTTTGGCTGTGTTGGGTCTTCGTTTCTGCGCGAGGGCTTTCTCTAGTTGTGGCGAGCGGGGGTCACTCTTCATCGCGGTGCGCGGGCCTCTCACTGTCGCGGCCTCTCCCGTTGCGGAGCACAGGCGGATTCTCAACCACTGCGCCACCAGGGAAGCCCCGCTCGTGATTCTTAACCCCCAAATGCTGGGATACTCCACTGACTGTAAAATTAGATTCAGACACCTCTGGCATTCAAAGCTCCTATATGACCTGCCTTCACATTTTTTTTCTAGTCTTTTCTCCTTCTGCTCCTTCTCATGCTTTCTACTCCAAGCCAAATTATCTCCTCACAATTCTTGCAATAAAGCCCACATTTGCTCCGCAATGCGTTTCTCTATGATGTTCCCTGTGTGTGGAACATCTTTGCGCTTCGTTCCCTATTTCTATTCTGTGTGTTGAAATCCTCCCCATAGATCAGATCTCTCCTTCCTCTATGAAGCCACCCTGGGATCTCCCTGGCTGAGGGAAATACTCTTTCTGCATACTGGTTAAATTTGTACCTTTATTGTAGTAATTATCACAATTCATCTTGTGTGTTGGTTCATCTTATTTTTCCTCTGATGAAGAAAAATGCTCTCATGTCTTGTAAGTCTTTTTTTTTTTTTTAACCCAGTAATGCTTAACAAAAATTAGGGATCAAATATTTTTTGAATTCATGAATCAGTAAATTCAGTACGTTCGTTTTCCTCCCAATTACCCTAAATTGAGTGTACTACTACTTGTATGTATTGTTTTCTGTTTATTAAATAGCTTTTATATGGCTTACTCACGTTTCTCTGATTACTTTTATTATTTTAAACTTAAAGAAAAGTTGAAAGGATAGTACAAGGAACTCCTGTATACCCTTTATCCAGATTCACTAGTTGTTTACATTTTGTTCCAATTGCTTTATTCTCTCTCTCTCTCAACTTGGAGACATTGTGTCCCCTTCCTAAGAATAAGATCCTTCTCTGACACAACCATAGTATAATGATCAAAAAAGGATATTTTACATTGACACTTTATTCCTGTCTAATCTACAGTTCATAATCAAATTTCATCAGCTCGAAGAATGACCTTTATAGCTATTTCCCCCCAATCTAGTATATAGTCTTGCATTCCAGATTGCCTTTTCTTGTCATGTCTCTTTAGCCTTCTTCCATCTGGAACAGTTCCTCAGTCTTGTCTTTATTAATTATGACATTTCTGAAGAGTACAGACCTGTTATTTTGTAGAATGTCCTTTAAATTGGGTTTCTGGGATGTTTCTTTATGATTAAATTGAGGTTATATGTTTTGGACCCAAATAGCACGTGTAATATTATGTCCTTCCCAGTACATATTATCAGGAAACATGTGATATCGGTTTGCCCCAGTATTGATGACATAAACCTTGATCATTTCATTAAGTTGGCCAGGACCCTCCACTCTAAAATTACTGTTTCCCCTTTGGAGTCAGTAATTTGTGGTTGATACATTTACACTCTGTAAATATGTTGGTCCTCACTGAACTTTTACCTGCTAGGTACAAACTGCTATGTATAAAATAAATAAGCTACAAGGATATGTTATAAAGCACAGGGAATATAGCCAATATTTTATAATGACTTTAAATGGAGTATAATGTATAAAAATTTTGAATCACTTTGCTGTACACCTGAAACTAATATAATATTGTCAATCAACTATATCTCAATTAAAAAAAAACACTTTTACCTACTTATTTTAGCGACGATTAATGGTTTTCTAACTTCATTATTCTTTCTATACTTATTAGTTGAGCTTCTGTGGATAAGAAGGCCTTTAATGGAGCCAAGAGTATACAGTGGGGAAAGGACAGTCTCTTCAATAAATGGTGATAGGAAAGCTAGGCAGCCACATGCAAAAGAAAGGAACTGCGCCATTACCTTACACCAGACACAAAAATGAACTCAAAATGGATAAAAGACTTGAATGTTAAGACCATAGGCCATAAAACTAGAAGAAAACGTAGGTATTAAGTTCTTTGGCAACAGTCTTGGATGATACTTTTGGGTCTGACACTAAAAGCAAAGGTGACAAAAGGTGATAAATAAGTGGGACTACATCCAGCTAAGAAGCTTCTGCATAGTAAAGGAAACCATCAAAAAATGAAATGGCAACCTACTGAGTGAGGGAAAATATTTGCAAATTATATATCTGATAAGAGATCAATATCCAGAATGTATAAAGAACTCATACAACGCAATGCCAAAGAAACAATGTGATTAAAAATGGGCAGAGGAAGTGAATGGATGTTTTCCCAAAGAAGACATGTAGATGGCCAACAGGTACATGAAAAGATGTTCAACATCGCTGTCAATCATCACCATCAGTTATCAGAGAAATGCAAGTCAAAACCACAATGAGATGTCACCTCACATCTGTCAGAAAGGCTGTTATCAAAAAGACAAGAAATAAGTGTTGGCAAGGATGTGGAGAAATAGGGAACCATCATGCACTGTTGGTAGGTATGTAAACAGTATGGAAGTTCCTCAAAAAATTAAAAATAGAGCTACCATATGATCCACCAATTGCACTTCTGCATATTTATCGAAAGAAAACAAAAGCACTAACTTGAAAATTCATGTTCACTGCAGTATTATTTGCAATAACCAGGATACGGAAACAACATGTGTCCATCAGTGGATGAATGGGTAAAGATGTGGTATGTAAATACAGCAAAATATTATTCAGCCTCAAAAAAAGAAGGAACTCTTGCCATTTGAGACAACATGGATGGACCTCGAGGGCATTATGCTAAGTGAGATAAGTCATGTGGAATCTTAAAAAAAAATGAAAAAACAAAAAAAAAGCTAATCAACACAGAGAACAGATTGGTGGTTGCCAGAGGGAGGAGGTGGGTGGGTGGGTGAAAGGGGTAAAGGTGGTGCAAAGGTACAAACTTCCAGTTATAAATAAGTCTTGGGAATGTAGTACACAGCATGGTGACTATAGTTATTAATACTGTATTTGATAGTTGCTAAGAGTAAATCTTAAAAGTTCTCATCACAAAAATTTTGTTCTATGGTAACGGCTGTTAACTAGGCTTATTGTGGTGATCATTCTAAATATATAAAAATGTCAAATCATTATGTTGTACACGTGAAACTAATTTAATGTTATGTCAATTATACTGCAATTAAAAAGACTTTATTTATTTATGGGCTGATAGATCTTATTTTAGTTGGTAATTTTGCTTATTTATTTTCATTCACACATTGACCCAGATTCTGCCAGTTGAAACCCATGCAAGCTAGGTACTGTGTCACTTTTACTGGTTCCATTCATTTTTTGAACATTTCCTTCCTGTAGCACAAGATGTTCTAGGCTTATTGTATACTTTTTTCTGCTTCAGCCCTTGAATTAGCTATTTCTCCAAGGAACCCTGATTCATTTAATGGAGGATGGTATTTAGAAACTGAGATATGGGAGCCAAGCATGTTTATTCTACATTTTTTTTCCTAGATCTTCTTAGTAGAAAAAGCTAGAAAATATGTGTTTGTGTGTATGTATATACATGCACATGTATACATATATGTCCTATTTATTTCTACATTTATCTGTTCATATTAAAAACTACAAGTTTAGGCTGGTAACTTCAATTCAAATTAAACAACACAGAGTACATCCACATTTTTCTCCTTTCTGTACTTGTAACTCCCTTTTCCAATAGTGAGAAACCTGGTTTCAGTAGATCCAGTGTTTATACTCACTTGCTCAAGTGAGTATAAAACATAGGTATTAAGTTCTTTGGCAACAGTCTTGGATGATAGTTTTGGGTCTGACACTAAAAGACTTCACTGAAATTAAAACTTCCTGCTCAACAAATGATAACATCAAGAAAAAAGAATAGGCAAGTCACAGACTGGGAGAAAATACCCTGGAAACATACACAGAAAGTATTTTGGAATTGCTAGCCCATACCACTGTGAAAAAGCAAACCTACTAACTAGAGTTAAATATGTGTTTACTTTTTTGAGGTACAATGTACATGCAATCAAGTGTACAAATCCTAAGTGTACAATTTAAGTTTTGACAAATGCACGTATCATATGACACATACCTCTGTCAAGACAGAGGATATTTCCATCACTCAAAAAGCTCTCTTGTGTTCCTTTCCAGTTAATCCTCTCTTCAACACTGCTGCTAGGAGGCAACAACTTTTCTGACTCTAGAGTTTTATATAAATACCATTACATAGTACATATTGATAGAGCTTTATGTAAATGCAATTATATAGTACATATTTCTAGAGCTTTATATAAATGCAATTATATAGTACATATTCTAGAGCTTTATATAAATGCAATTATATAGTACATATTTCTAGAGCTTTATATAAATGCATTTTTATAGTACATATTTCTTTTGTGTGTCTGGATTCTCTCACTAAGCATCACGTTTTTGAGATTCATCTGCAGTGTTGTATATATCAGCAGTTTCTTTCATTGCTGAGCAGTATTCCCTGGTGTAATTGTATCACAATTTGCTTATCCATTCTTCTGTTGATGGACATTTGGGTGAGTTCTAGATTTTAGCTATTATGAATAAAGTAAGTGGCTATTAACATTTTTGTACAAGATTTTTTTTGGGTGGACATTTTGTTTTTATATTTTTAGAGTAAAATCTTAGGAGTAGAATGGCTGAACCATTGGATAGGTGTTTATTTTACTGTATCAAAAATGGCAAAACTCTTGTTCCAAAATGGTTGTACCACTTTTCACTTCCATCTGCAAGATACGACTATTACATTTGTGTCACATCCTTGTCAACTTTCTGAATTTTTAGTCTCTTGTAGCTTTTCTAGTGGATGAGTAGTAGTACCTCACTGTGGTTTTAATCTGCATTTCCCTGGTGACCAATGACGAAAAAAATTTTTATATGTGTTTTGCTCATTTGTATATCTTTGTGAAGTTTCTGTGGAAGTCTGGGGCTGGTTTTAAATTAGTTGTTTTTTCTTTTCATTATTGAGTTGTAGGGCTCATATTCTGAAGGTGAATTCTTTTCCAGAAGTATGTTTCCAGGGTATTTTCTCCCAGTCTATGACTTGCCTATTCTTTTTTCTTGATGTTATCATTTGTTGAGCAGGAATTTTTAATTTCAGTGAAGTCTAACTTACCTTTTATTCCTTCTTTTTGAATTGTTGCATACTGTATTTGCCAAAGAAATCTTACCTACTAGGATATCCTCCTGTTTTCTTCTAAAAGTTTTATAGTTTTTAACTTTTAACATTTAGGTTTATGATCCATCTTGAATTAATTTTTTTATATAGCTTTAACCATAGGGGTTGAGTTCTGTGTATCTTTCCATATGAGTATTTTGTTGTCCAGCACCATCTGTGGAAAAGACTCTCTTTTCCCCCATTTAATTACTTTGGCACTGTTTGGGCAATCAGTTGCCTGTGTAAATGAGAGTTCCCGGAATAATTCTATGTACAAACATGGCTTTGATTTTCATTGAGCTGTTACTTTATATTTTAAGCAGCATTCATAAAAACTTTTACTCAGCTTTCACCGTATAGAGATAGTTCGTTGTGGTTTGACCACTCTCTTCATCAAATGCCAGGATAAGTTGGTGTGTGTTTCGCCCTGGGGTGACCTCTATCACTAGGATCTAACACATGTACCATTTGTTTCTCTCAATATTGTCCTTTTGCAAATGTAAAAGGATTCCTGGGTAGTTTCTTTCTCACCTTGTTTAGGAAATAAAGACTTTAATAATGTAATAAATCAGTCTTTCATTTTTATTGAAGTATTATATGCCATGATGCTTATAGTAAACAAATTTTTAAGAAGTAGAAGCAATTGGCATGCTTTTCACACACACACACATACACACCCCCGCCCCCTTTGTTTTTGTTCGTTTATTCAGTATATGTGTCTTGAGCTCCTATTGTAAGCTACCTCACTGTGGGCCGGTAAGTTGAATGGCAACTGGCTTTTTGTGATCACATTTCGTAAACCTTTGGAAACATTGTAGAGCACAGACAGGGCTGAAATTTGCCTTAATGGGTACCTGCACTCAGCCCATAAAGTAACCACACACATGCAGGTACATTCCCTCCAGCTATTTGGAAGAATTAGGAAGCTGCCTTAGAGATCTCATTACTAGTAGCTCCGGGCTATTGGGAAGAGGAATCATAGCTCTCTCTCTGGCTTACTGTGTAGGATTCATTTTCCCAAGGTTAGCAGTTTTCTTTTGTAGTCTTAGTACTTATTCTTTGGAGGAAAATACTTGAAATTATCTCATTTTTTTCCGTTTTAGACCTTTCATGCATGGCAGTTTTAGGGCTTCCTCTCCCATTAGTATACCCCATGGCTTTCATGGTGAAAATGCGCCATCCGTAATTAGGCCTGCAGCTGGTGATGGGCCTCCAGTAGCCATCAGCGCGTGACCTTGACAGTGTGTGTTAGGATGAAATGTGTTGGGTGACTGTTGTTATCTCTAATCCACTGCAGCTGAGCAAGAATAATAGCAAATGACAGGGCAGGCAGGCTCAAGGCTCCCAGGAAGAGTTGCTTTCTGCGGCATCTTGTGTACGTAGGCCCGTCAAAGATGCTTAGAGTTTGTGGTGAGAGCCCTTGGCTGACAAGGCAACGGCATTATGTTTGGAATGTGGACACATATTGAATTTGTATTAGCTTCTTTTGTAAGGCAAAGTGCAAGTACATAATGAAATAAGTAACGTGTGTAGAAACATTGATTTTTATTTCATACTGGGGCACAGAGGCCAGGTCTGTTCTCAGATCTGATGTTTCATCAGGGGCCGATCTTTAGCCCGCAGCTATTCTGCATTCATTTTGGAAACAAGCACATTCTTCCTTTGTTGTTCCTACCCATCCAGGAAAGAGGGGCATCTGTTGTCATATCCATTATTTATCTGTGAGAAACAGTTTTACTTAATTATCTTCTCTGCTGCTGGGCGCCTGGTTTGCCTCTCTTCCTTTTGAAAGGATAATCGGACTCAATGGTGTTAATACATTTCAATTAGTGAGCTCCTGGCACAGGCAGAGCCTCACACTTAGTTTTTAAGATGGCTTTGTAGATAAGAACGTCTATAGCAACATGAGAAGCTGGGAGGTGCCTGCTTCCTTAGAGCCATGTTCAACTCTCACAGCTGCTGAGCGAAGTGCACGTGTCCTCAGCACCACTATTCCTGTCTGACCCTGCCAAAGAGGCAGAGGCCGCTTTCTGGGTTATTTCATGTGGTTCCTTTGTGTTTTACCTCTCCCAGATTCGGAGAAAAACCAGCTCGTTACTCCAGCATAGCACGGCTCGCATTCGGAGAGAATGCTCTATTGAATGCTTTATTCTCAGAGCTCCAGCTCCTTCATTTTTTAAAAAATTGAAGTATAGTTATTTACAATGTTGTGTTAGTTTCAGGTGTACAGCAAAGTGATTAGTTACACACACACACATCTTCTTTTTCAGATTCTTTTCCATTATAGGTTATTACAAGATATTGAGTATAATTCCCTGTGCTATACAGTAGGTCCTTGTTGTTTATCTATTTTATATAAAGTAGTCTGTATCTGTTAACCCCAAATTCCTAATTCATCCCTCCCCCCTACTTTCCCCTTTGGTTATTATGTTTGTTTTCTGTGTCTGTGAGTCTGTTTTGTAAGTAAGTTCATTTGTATCAGATTTTAGGTTCCACATATAAGTGATATCATATGATATTCGTCTTTCTCTGACTTCATTTAGTATGATAATCTCTAGGTCCATCCATGTTGCTACGAATGGCATTATTTCATTCTTTTTATGGCTGAATAGTATTCCATTGTATATATGTACCATATCTTCTTTTTCCATTCATCTGTTGATGGGCACTTAGGTTGCTTCCGTGTCTTGGCTATTGTAAATAGAGCTTCTGTGAACACTGGGGTGCCTATATCTTTTCGAATTAGAGTTTTCATCTTTTCTGGATATATGCTCAGGAGTCTAGCTCCTTCAGTTGAGAACAAGGCATTTGAAACACAAAGAGCTTTCAGGCACTTTTGAGCTCTCAGTCTCAGTGAACGTTGAGGCTCTGGCGATTTGGAAGCCATAACGTCAGAAATCCAGGACCCAAGGTACCAGTGCCCAGGTACCAGGGCTGGAACCATGCATGTGTGCCCTTGGGAAAAGGGTGGGTTCAGCTGGTCCCTGCAGCGTTAGTCTGTCTTTGCCTTTGTGAAAATGTAGGGCTGCACCTTCCAGCACCTCACTTCTTCCTTACCCTTCTTTGAACATAATCAGGGTGGTGTTTGTGTGTTGGCATATTCACATGTGTTTTTAAAACTTCATAGTTTTCCAAATGCCTTCATCAGTCGATGTCATACTGTGCACTTTGCAGGGCAGATGGTATTATTCTCTTTTGAGGAGTATAAACCCAGCCTCGGGGAGGTCAGGTGACTGCCCCATCTTTGTCACCCTGTTGGTACATGGTAAGGCTGGAGGTGAGCACCTAAGTTTCTAACCCCTGTTATTAAGGGTGTCAAAGGGTGATCTGTAATAACACTAAGAGATGCCCTTCCCGGTTCCCCTTTGTTTTGGAGTCAGCGCACAGTTGAGAGTATAAGGAGATGCATCCCTTATATTTTAGATCAGAGAAAGGACTGTGTTACCAGTCCCACAAAGCAGGGCCTGCTAAGAGAGGGCAGACCTGTAGGAGTTTTGTAATTCTCTCTTCACTCACCTATGTAGGAATAGAAAGCCTTTGGAGAGAACGAGGTTGTGATGTAGTAATCCCGTCTTTCCCTCCTCTTGGGAGGGTCATTCATCATGTTTTCCTCTCCAAAACCAAGCCCCAAAGCCGGAGAGAACATCTCGTCCAGTGTGTAGCACCGGAGGTTTTGAAGGAGGGTGGCTCACATCTCATCTGGAGTTCTTCCTGGCTGGCAGCTCACGAAAGTGTCCCGTGCTATCGTGGCATGAAGAGCTGGAGAATGGGGCACTTAGGTGTGGAGAGGGTGGAGGCATCTAGCCCCACATGCCAGAGCTTTACAACATCCCCCCAGACTGGAGGTTAGGGGGGCTGTGATTTCCTCAGGACCTCCGTGTTAAGGACGGCGCAGTTAGAGGAGTGGGAGGCATTGTTGGGCTTCTCTGGTAGACGTACCCCAGCTAAGTGAGGATGCACACGCTTGATGAGGGAGTGTTGTTCTTTTCACTGCTGGTGTCTAGAGGAGATGCACAGATTCCCCTCGCAGCATCTTGTGTGCTTTTGTGGAGAGAACAGTGCCTGGTGGCCTGCTTTGCCCTACACCAAGAATACTTGAGTGGTAGAAAGCTTCAGTATTCAGCACTCATACAGGAGGAGACGCTATGCTGATGGCAACAGTTACCTGTCACTGGCATAGGATGGAGAAGTAGCAGTGACCAACATGATGGGGACCACTGCTGCACAAGCTGACCCTACCCCCTTGCTTTCTCCTTGCCATCCTCAATGGAGCCGGCATGTGGGGCAGGGAGGGGGGAGCAGGAACTAGTACCTGTGCACAGGTGCAGTCTGTGTTAGAAGGGACGGGCACCTTGGCTTTGCACCGGATTGGACTGAGTTTTAGACTAGAAGTGACTAGAAACATTGGATTGGACTGAGATGTTCCTAATTGGAACGTTAGTGTGACCTTTGCCCAACTCACAGGACCCTTGACTTTGGGACTAGTAACATTTCATGAAGAAAACACGGCACTGTTGAGACTCTTCAGCCAAATCTGCCAGAACAGATCCGCATTGACCTGTAGCTCTGGTGGATCACAGTTTACTCCATTATGTTCAGACGTGCACGGAAAATGAAGCGGCTTTGTTTCTCGTGCCGGAGTCTCCTCAGTCTGTCCAGTGACACATCTACCCCTTCTGGGACTCAGCTTCACCAAGGAGGCCTTAGACACACTTGTCTCACCATTTCCTGGCACAGCCTCCTTTTCTCCTCACAATAGTTTGGGAGCCTGATGTGGTGGGCTTCCTTCTTCCAGCTGAACCAAGATTTCCTTTCTGTCATTTCTTGGCAGTGTGGTTTCCAGGGAGCCTCATTTATGGAGAAAAACAATACACAAGGCACTGTTATCCCCAGTACTCATTGTCTCATTTAACCCTCCCCCAGTGCTGAGCGACCGATATTTCTGATAATAAAGAATCTTCTGGATGAAGCTCAGTGAAGTCAAGGTCACCCATCTAGTAAGAGATAGAACTGAGGTGTGAACTCCTCAGTCTGTGGTGCTGCCCCCATTCTCCTCCCCAGCACATGCTGCTGTTCTAGGTCAGCTGTTCTGGTGAACGTGGCCAGATACTCAGCAGTGCAGCTACTTTTTCACATGGGTCGGTGGATGATGCCTTGTTCTCTTGTTGGAAACGTTGAAATGGTAGTGCTTTTCCTGGGTTTTCACTTAGCCAAGCTGAAGCTTGTCATGTGAAGCCGATGACGAGTGGGATTCATTCCCTCTGGTCTGTTCTGTACGGTAGGTAGAATGTGATTGGCACTCGCTTAGGTTTATTTCGGAGACAGAGGAATGACGACAGTAGATAGCTGGCTCAGGTGCCCCAGCAAGCCGGGGACACTGCAGGGCTGAGTCAGACGCTGAGTCTGGGCCAGCGAGTGAATCCATGCCGCTCTGTTTTTCTAGCCTCCTTCAGGCATCTCTGGCATGAATTGAATTTACAGGACACCTTGTTGACTGGGGCAGGGGTTCAGGAGCTTTCTCTCTCTGGCTTGGAAAACCAAGCTTCAGACTGTGGTGTGCGGACGACGAGGGGCTTTTCCTAAATAGTCACCTCTGAAGTCTGCAGTCACCCAGGATGTGCCACTTAAAAAAAATAATAACTTATTTATTTATTTGTTTGGTTTTGGCTACATTGGGTCTTTGTTGCTGCGCGCGAGGGCTTTCCCTAGTTGCAGCAGGCGCGGGCTTCTCACTGTGGTGGCTTCTCTTGTTGTGGAGCACGGGCTCTAGGCACGTGGGCTTCAGTGGCTGTGGTGCGCGGGCTCAGGAGTTGTGGTGCACAGGCTTAGTTGCTCCGCGGCATGTGGGATCTTTCATGACCAGGGATCGACCCTGTGTCCCCTGCATCGGCAGGCGGATTCTTAACTACTGCACCACCAGGAAAGTCCCCAGGATGTGCCACTTTGACCTCACAACTTCCTTTACAAATGCCTCCCTTTCGGGGTGGGAGGGATAAATTAAGAGTTTGGGATTCACATATACACACTACTGTATATAAAATATCGATAGATAATCAACAAGGACCTACGGTATAGCACAGGGAGCTATACTCAATATTCTGTAATAATGTATATGGGAAGAGAATCAGAAAAAGAATGGATATATGTATATGTATAACTGAATCACTTTGCTGTATGCCTGAAACTAACACAACACTGTAAATCAACTATACTCCAGTATAAAATAAAAATTAAAAAAATAAACCACAGAAATGCCTCCCTTTCTGTCCCTTTTTTTAAAAAAAGGGAGCCCAGCCTTTGTTGACGAGTAGTCACCAGGACAGTTTCACAAGGGGTGATGTGACGGCTTGCAGGGTTGGGCATCCAGTGTCCCATGGAGCTTTTGATAGTTCACACGGCATTTTTGCCTTGCATATGGACAGTAATGTGTTCTCTGCAAGGGTAATCTGGCTCTTGTGGATGTGTTTTTCAGTCAAATTCAGGAAGTTCCTTATGGCACTGTTTTTCTTCTTGCATCATCTTTGCTATGTATTGACCTTCAGACATGAAATCGGTCTGTTCTGAAAACAAATGCAGTGTGAAGGAGCGTCAGTCATATCATGGGTGTGGATCTTTGTTATGAAAATGCAAAGAGTTTATCCTCAGTGTTTTAGGTCATGAAATTATTCTCAGCCACAGGCGTTCACATCGGGGAACAGAATCTGTTCTATGTAACCTAGATTCAGCCTCTGAAAACAGGCAAAACACGGTGCTAAAACTGTATGAATGTTGTTTTCATAGACAGGGCTTGTTATGGCTCCGTCTTCCCTGCGGAGGCTCCGGGCTTTAGTAGGTGTTGTTGGTAAAGCTGGCTCTGCTGTTTCCAGAAGCAGTCGCAGAATTCTGATGAACAGAGCAGAGAGGTGATCCAGCACACACGACTGTGGGGACTGACCTAATCTGTTACTTCAAGCTCTCGTTTCAAGTCATCTGTATTCTTTACTTTGCATTTTATATACTCTCCTGACTTTTATCATTGAATAATCAAGCAGGTAATTGATAGAATGTATCATTTACTAAAATTAGTTAAGAGTTACCCTAGGGAGTTTACTGATGAGGGTATCCATTTTTCATTTTTCATGTCTCACTTCTAGGTCTTCTGTTAGGGAGGTTTCTTTATTCCTGTAGCAGAGCAAAGCGCATGACATTGTGATGAAAACAAACTCTGTTTCCAAAAAATGCTAGAGTATCAAAGTACTGAATACTCTGCGTAAATCAAGTAGGATTACATGCTTGATGTCCTTAAGTGGCCACACTGGGGAATGCCAAGGAAAGGCTCTTGGTACCAAAGTAGCGGCTTTGTCAGCTTTTTTTTTCCTTGGCTGATATAGGCTGGGTAATTTATTAGGTGTCTCTTTTTTTCTCTGTTCCACAGCTGTCAAAATGGATAATACCAGAATTAGGAAGAGAGGGAATGGAAATAGGAGTACTAGTTTGGTACTTTTATTTTTTGTTAACCTCACTAAAATGCAAACATATTTAAGTAAAAATGTTTTTTAAACCATGAACGCTCCAGAACTCTCCATCAACCACCACTCTCTATTAACTCTCACTTTCCTACACCTGTAGCTTGACGTTCCTGTTGGTTATGAGGCATTATAGTTGCCTTAGGTTTTTTGAAAAAACAATCAAGAAGCTATGGAATACTAAAAAATATTTGGTAAAATAGGTTGTTATAAAACATATATATAACATATAAATATTGTATATATGGTTGTTATATATACATATTTTACATTTGGCTTATGAAAAATTGATGCTCCAATGAATCAGAATTGTCATATACTGTAAATATAGTTTCAGTTAAGCTGAATAGAACTCCTAGAAACTAGACTAGATGAGTGGCTGTCAGTGGTGGGTGTGTGAATTTGGCCCCAGGGGGTCATTTGGCCATTTCTGAGACTTTTTTTTGCACAGTATGTGGGCTTCTCACTGTTGTGGCCTCTCCCGTTGCAGAGTACAGGCTCCGGACGCGCAGGCTCAGCGGCCATGGCTCACGGGCCCAGCCGCTCCGTGGCATGTGGGATCATCCCGGACCGGGGCACGGACCTGTGTCCCCTGCATCGGCAGGCGGACTCTCAACCACTGCGCCACCAGGGAAGCCCTCTGAGACATTTTTGATATTCATGACTTGATGAGGGGAGGCTTTGCTACTGACATTTGGTGGGTAGAGGTGAGGGATGTTGCTGAAGTTCACTGGGCAGCTCCCCACAACAAAGAATTATCTGTCCCCAGATATCTGAAGTGCCACTGTTGGGAAACCCTGGACTTGATCCAGAGGTAGGAAGCCCTGGATTTGTGTTCTAGTTCCACCACCAAGAACCATCAAACATTAGGCAAAACTGCTTGACTTCTGTGCACCTCAGTTTCTTCTTTGTAGAAATACAGATAATGCTTCATCATCCACCAATTTTTGGGACTCGCAGTACAGGTCATTGTGAGTTAATGGACGTTACAATGCTTTACTTATTTATGGCTGCACTGGGTCTTTGTTGCTGCGCACGGCCTTTCTCTAGCTGCGGTGAGCGGGGGCTACTCTTTGTTGTGGTGCGTGGGCTTCTCATTGTGGCTTCTCTTGTTGCAGAGCAAGGGCTCTAGAGTGCAGGCTCAGTAGTTGTGGTGCACAGGCTTAGTTGCTCTGCGGCATGTGGGATCTTCCCGGACCAGGGATCGAACCCATGTCCCCTGTATTGGCAGGCAGATTCTTAACCACTGCACCACCAGGGAAGTACCTACAATGCTTTATAAACTAAAGGAAAGATATGTACAAATTGTGTGATAATAGAATAAAACAAATTTGAGTGTTCTTATATTATCATCGTTTAACAGAATACCTTCTTGATGAATTCAGAATTTTTCATGCAAACCTCTCTTGAAGGTAGAGTTTGCAATTACATTTCTTTTGTATCCTCAAGGACAGTGCCACGTGTATAAAGGAACAGTATATTTTTGTTAATTATGTGTATGTATATTTTAGACCTTCCATTAATGAAAATCTAGTTTTTCGTTTGTCCATTCTTGAGTAGTGCTGTTTAATTGTGTCAGCTCCTAGATAGTGGGTCTAGCTGCTCTCTGATTTGCTGGGAGATGTTAATCACATACCACGTGTTTCCTATATAAATCCATACTAAAGGTTTTTTCATAAACAAATGATTCAGTACCCAAACTATGTGATTAGGTTAAGGTCTCTAGAGCAAATCACTTTGTGTGGTGCAACTGACTAGATGAACACATAATTGAGAGCTACTTATGTGACCTGTTGGTCCACATGTGATCTAGAATGAACCCAGAGATAACCTTGGTCAAGTGCCCATGGTCTGAAGGAACACTAATGATACTTCTTCAGTCAGATCAAGGATTGTGATCAGTTTTGGAGGGAGCTGAATTTTTTTTTTTTTTTTTTGCGGTACGCGGGCCTCTCACCACCGCGGCCTCTCCCGTTGCGGAGCACAGGCTCCGGACGCGCAGGCCTAGCGGCCATGGCTCACGGGCCCAGCCGCTCCGCGGCATGATCGATCTTCCCAGACTGGGGCACGGCGGGCGGACCCCCAACCACTGTGCCACCAGGGAATCCCGGGATCTGAATTTTTTGACTTGACCTGAAAGCCCATCAGCTTCACAGACTGTTAAGTGAGGATGTTGATGATTCTATGTCTTCTCATGTTGGTTGAACTACTTCTGCCTAAATTTTCTAAATGCATGGAGATGTAGGTGGATAAGTAAGGTTGGAGTTTTTAATCTTGAACATTCAAATCATTCCTGGAACCACTTAAGTCTAGCAGTTCCTTGTGGGAGGCAGCGGAATAGTTAATTTAAGCATAAAGGATGAGCAGAAGGGGAGACTGGCAGCTTCTGATCTCTTCTTACTTAGTTGAAATCAAATTTAGTGCTAATATGATAAATCCCTGGAGTACTACAGTAGCTTCTCTTTGTGATGGTCATCGGCTCTTATTTAAATTTATATATGAATACCACCTACTCAGGGAAACAGTGTATTTAGGTCACTCCCTAGCTTCTTTCATTTGACAACCCTTTTTTTAAAAAATAAAGAAATTAATTAATTTATTTTTGGCTGCGTTGAGTCTTCGTTGCTGCACGCGGGCTTTCTCTAGCTGTGGTGAGCAGGGGCTACGGTTCGTTGCGGTGCGTGGGCTTCTCTTGTCGTGGAGCACGGGCTCTAGGCACGGGCTTCAGTAGTTGTGGCATGTGGGGTCAGTAGTTGTGGCTTGCGTGGGCTTCTCATTGTGGTGGCTCCTCTTGTTGCAGAGCAAGGGTTCTAGAGCGCAGGCTCAGTAGTTGTGGCGCACGGGCTTAGTTGCTCTGCAGCATGTGGGATCTTCCCGGACCAGGGCTTGAACCCGTGTCCCCTGTATTGGCAGGCGAATTCTTAACCACTGTGCCACCAGGGAAGCCCTGACAATGCTTTTTGAAAAATTTATCCAGTACCCTCCCCTCCAAATGCTTTATTCTAAACAAACACCCATATAAAGAATGACGTATGCAGAAAAATCCAAGTTTTGCTTTTCCCTTCTGTGTATTGATTTAATTATAGCATAACTCACTTCTTGGAAAAACTAGTAACAGGCTCAGAGAGAGAAATTTGTAAAGTATATAAGTGTTTTTTAAAAGCCTTATAAAATTAAATGCTGAATATAGCTAAATTTGTGAATTTGCTTGAATATGAATATGGTTAATATCATATTGAAAATTGTTTCAGGAGATAGTCAATCAAAACTTCTGAGCTGGTCTCAGGGTCTTGTCTGTTCTATATTAAGATTATATCTAGGAGAAAGTAGATTAGTGTGATGGTAAACTTGATTGGGTCATGGAGTGCCCAGACTTTTGGTCAAACATTATTCTGGGTGTGTCTGTGAAGGTATTTATGGAAGAAATTAACATATGGATCAGTAGACAGAGGAGAGCAGATTTCCCTCCTTAATTTGGGTGGCCTGTATCCAATCAGTTGAAAGTCTGCATAGAAGGAAAAGGCTGACCCCGCTGTGAGTAAGAGGGAGCTCCTCATAGGCCAGAGTTCTTCTGTGGGACTTGAGCAGACTGCCGTGGTACGGGAAATGAGTGCTCTTCCTGTCTTTGCACTGCAGCTCAGTCATCAGCTCTTTCTGGTTCTTGAGCCAGTGGTCTTCTGACTGGAACTGAGCCACAACCTCTTGTGGGTCTCCAGCTTTTTGCTAACAGCAGGTCTTGAGATTTGTTGGCCTCCATAATTGTGCAAGCTAATTCCTTATTATATTGTTGTCTGTCTATCTGTCTATCTAGCTATCTATGCTGTTGCTTCTCTTTCTCTGGGGAACCCTGACCAATACAGTGAGTGTTTGCCAGGAATAAGAAGAGGGATGAATAGGGAGTGATTTGTAAGGGGTACGTGCTTTCTTTTTTTGGAGAGTGTGATGAAAATGTTCTGTAATTCAGTAGTGGTGGTTGTATGACCTTGTGAGTTTACTGAAAACTACCTAATTGTACACTTTAAATTGGTGAATGTTGTGGTATATGAATTCTATGTCAATTTTAACAAAGTCAGAATATATCTGGAATTTACTAACGTAGGTCACACTACTTTCCTCTCTTGCCTGAAGAACTGCACTAGCCTCCTGACTCGTGGTCCTGCTTTCATACCTCCACCTCCATCCTTTGGGCGGCAGCTGGCATGTTCTTTAAGAAATGAAAATGATTTCAAAAGATCCTCCTACTTCAAACTCTGTAATGCCTTCCCATCGCACTGAGGACAAAATACGAAGTCTGCTTGATTGTCTGCAAGACTTTATCTCGGGACTTCTCTACCTCTCGTTTCATGCCACTCCTTTCCCGTTTCTCCAGAACCGTAGTCACATTGGCTTTCTTTGTCTTCCTGCAACGTCCCACCCCTCTTCTTCCTCTGGGCTTTTGTAGCTGCTGGTCTCTCTGCTAGGAATGTTCTTCACTCTGTGATGAGTTCCTCCTCCCCATGCTTGGCTGTGTCTCATCCTTCAGGTCATAGCATAAATTCCACCTTCCGTGAGCACCCTGTCTAAAGTAGGACACCCTATTTATTTCCAATTTTTGTCATAACCTTAATAATCTGTTATGTTAGTTGTTGATTGGTCTTTTTAACTAGAACAGGAGTTTCCCAAACGTGAGGATCTTGTCTGTCTGATTGTCTTTCAGTTCCCTTGCATTTAGCTCAGTGACTGGTTTCATTGCAATTAAAGTTCTGGCTCAGGGAGGTACAGAGCCTGGTTTCCCTATACTATCATTCTGACCACACTGCTTACACGTCTTCTTCTGTAACACAGGGAATCGATCTCATGGAATCATTGTGAAAACGCAATTAGATCATTCATGTAAAGCCTTTGGCATCATGTTTTAAGTGCTCAATGTTGAACTAGTAATAAATACATGCTTAATAGTTGTGCAAAAATGAATTAATCCACAACAGTAGATTCCCGGGGAGAATCTCTTTTAAGGACTCCCCTCCTGTCTTTCAGCTTTATTTGCTAGTTACATTCTTTTGCTTGACGCTTATTTATTTTGTGCTCTTTCCCTTGCCCCCATTCCCAGCTCTGGGAGGAAAGTCACTTCATTGTTTTATTATAAGCCTTGAAAGAAGGAAAGAAATCACAAAAGACTAACAGGCAGCCTGGCCTTATGATGGAGCACAAAACAGGTTGTAGTGGCCCAGTTGGTTGCTGCACCCATTTGCTCCCTCCTGTCTTCCTCCCTTCCACCTCAGTTTTGTTTACGAGTGTACCATGTGCTTCTGGGGAAGTAACTATATATACAATTCCAGGAATACTTTCTGTTAGTATAAACTAGGAGTCAGCCAATTACATGAATCCAGATCCAGCCCTCCACCAGTTTTTGTAAATATGATTGGAACATAGCAACTTTTACTCATTTATATGTTGTCTATTCCTGCTACAACGGCAGAGTTAAATAGTTTGCTGACGAATGGTCTAAGCCAATTGTTGAGATCTTCCCCTTGCTAGTGATTAAAAGTGGATGTGTGATTCTGTCCTGGCCAGGGAGAAGTGAGGGAAAATTTCCGTAGCCAGAGGAAAGAAAAATTGAAAGAGCTGATTGTTTATTTTGTTTTTGGATATTTTGTTGTGTGAAGATGATACGTGGAATGACTATAACCGTCTTATGGCTACTTTAAGGATGAAGTGAACCCGGATGGAAAGGAGAAATACAGTTGACCCATCAACAGCACAGGTTTGAATTGCATAGGTCCACTTAAACACACGTTTTTTTTTTCAGTAAATATATTGGAAAATTTTTTGGAGATTTGCGAGCATTTGAAAAAACTGGGTGATTAACCACATAGCCTAGAAATATTGAAAAAATTAAGAAAAAGCTAGGTATGTCATGAACGCATAGAGTGTATGTAGGTACTAGTCTATCCTTACATAGGCATAAGGTGAATGATATTTAGTATAAAGTTAATAATGTGTTATCTTACTGTTTTATAACTTTGCTTTCAAAGACTTACATTACCATAGAGTATGCCTCTCTCTCATAATTGGAGAAAATATGTATCAGCCTATCATCACAGGTAAGTGGATTTTTTGAAAAAAGGTAACAATGTTTCTAATACTACATTATGTCTATGACTGTAAAGTAGGCTGTCTTTTCTCTAGCCTACTTTATTATAAGAATACATATAACATACCAAATATGTGTTGATGAGCTGTTTATATTATCAGTAAGGCTTCTGGTCAGCAGTAGGCTATTAGTATTGTTAAGTGTTTGGGGAAGTCAGAAGTTATACATGATTTTTCAGCTGCATTGAGGGTCAGCACCCCTAACCCCTGCATTGTTCAAGGGCGAGCTGCAGTCCGACTTCTTTGAGGAATTCCTTGAGCCATTGAAGTTAACTTTGAAAAGTCTCCTATCTTGGTGACTTCCTCTTATATGACAACATTCCACTTTCTTGTTAAAACCAGTTTGAGAAGGCGTTTTCTGTTACTTGTAGCCCAAGGTATTCTAATAGATATATTAGTACTTGACATGTTGGAATGAATGAATGAAAGAATGAATGAATGAACCAATAAGGTGGGCTGAGGAAGTGCAGCCCTATCTTTTTTACTTTGGTCCTGGAGGTATTGATTTATGGGCTGACTGCTAAGTATGTCTATAATACTCAGATTTCTTTTTAGTACCAGCTGAAAGGTCAACTTTTTCTTACCACCATTCTCCCATTCAATTCCTGAGACATCAATCAGTTTTTTATTTTAGTTGTTTCTGCGTTGCTAGTGAAACTGCCTTGCACCGGACCCCGTCTCCCCGCTCCCCCCACTCCCCAAGCTCAGTGACTGGGGAAATTCCTCAGAAATGGCTTTCTTGTTGTAAGGTACTAGGGAAGCCCTAAAGGGAAATTTCATCATATTTTAGACAAAGATTGTTTAGCCAGTTCAGTTATTTACAAGGTATATGTGTTAGTGGAGCTCTTCCTCAGAGATGTGCGTTTTCTTCATGCTTTGGCACATTATTTAAGCATCTAAGATGATTGATGAGGGCCTTAGATTAATTTGACGGCTTTTATATTGGAATTTCAAAATACTTGATAAATGACTTTGATTTACTCATTGTTATGCCTCTTAATTCAAGAGAATGTTTTATGCTTATCATTGCAACTCTCTGTGTGTTTGGAAGAAAGGAAAGTCTAGTGTGGTTTCCTCGCTTCCCAAGTGGGTATCTCTTTTCTAGGGTTATTCTCCCGGCCTTCCCTCTGTGTTCAGGATAAAGGGATATGACTGAAAAATTACCAATACTATGAATTCAGAATTCGCTGAACATCTGTGTTACTCTAGGCTCAGATGATACAAAGAGATATAAAACTTAATTCCTGCTTTCACAGGAGATTAAAATTTGGCCAGGAATCTAAGATTTGTAGTAAGAAAGGAAACCTGAGGAACCGTATCAAAGGTGCAGATGAAAAAGCTAAAGGAGATCAAAGAGAGATTTTGATTTGGAATAGATTCCATTGCGAAGAGTGTTAAGTGGGTTTGTAAGAGAGAAGAATTCAGCTGAATGGAATGTGTGTGTGTGTGTGGACGCACGCATGTGCAAGCGCACACGCACGTGTATATGTCAGGTGAGTTCATAATAGAGGGGGCAGATGAGCACATAGTACCTTTAGAGGTTAATGATTAGACCAGTTTGGCTGGAATGTTGGGGTTAAGAGCTGGATTTTGAGAAGGCTTTGAGGGCTAGCTTATGGAGGAGTTGGGATGATGGGCAAGGGGTTTGGACTCTATCACAGTGTGAGATCCACGTGTGCTGTTGTAAACAATCATGATTTGTGAAAGACAATGAGAGACAATAGTCTAGTTCTAATTTAATATAAAAAGATACTTGCTGAAATAAGAGTTTTATCATCATTAGAACTAATTAGCTGCCCTCCAAATATTTGTAAGATTCCTCTCATTTTAATCACCAAGGTGGATGATTTGCTTCCCTGTTTTGAAGTTCTACACTCAGTAGTTATGGTATTGTATTGACCTAACTCATCATCTCTTGAATTCTTCCATTTGTTTTAGAGGAAGGGCCATGTCTCATTCACTGTTATGTTCCCAGTGGTCATTGCATGGCAGGGGTACCGCGTGGTAGTTGAAGTGAACTCAGGTTCTGGGTTCTTCATTTCATAGGATTTCATTTCTGCTCTCAAGGAATGTCTGTAGTTTTTACAGTTGTGGCATTTTTAAGCTGAGAGAGGATCATGACATTCTTTGATTAAAAAGATTTCAGATAGAGAAAGATACATACTGCATGGTATTGCTTATATGTGGGATTAAAAAATATAACAAACTCGTGACTATAAAAATAAAAGAAGCAGGGCTTCCCTGGTGGCGCAGTGGTTGAGAGTCCGCCTGCCGATGCAGGGGACACGGGTTCGTGCCCCGGTCCGGGAAGATCCCACATGCCGTGGAGCGGCTGGGCCCGTGAGTCATGGCCACTGAGCCTGCACATCTGGAGCCTGTGCTCCATAACGGGAGAGCCCACAACGGTGAGAGGCCCGCGTACCGCAAAAAAAAAAAAAAAAAGTATTAAAAAAGGATTTCAGTTGCTGTTTTCAAATCGATGTAGGTTTTCCAAAATTAATATTCTGAAATTATTTTGGATCGAACATCAGTGAAGACATTAGACAAACTTCACACTAGAATGGTAGACTTCTGTTCCCATAGCAGCATAAATAAGAATTTCACCTTTTCATTTAATGTGATTAGACAGTCTGTGCTGGGAGAGACAAAGCTTTTATGAAGGCTCAGTTGAAATTGCTTTTCCTAATTTTTCCACATGAATTTAGCTAAGGAAATAGTGTGGGTCTAATTTCTTTAGGATAAGCTTATGGTAAATCTCCACTTTATTTGGATTTCATCCTGGTTAAAGATTCTTGAACTAAATCTAGGAACACTAGATTTTAGAAAAATCTTTCATTAGGAACTACATATATATCTTTAGTCAGCTTTCTGTTGTAGCAACAGTTCATTTTCCTTTGTTGATGACAATTTTTTTTTATTCAAACAGAAAAGTCACAAAAATTATAATCATCCTCATCAGTTCTCTCAGTCCTGTGTAATTAATTTTTTTTCATCTTGATCTTTTGTTAGCACGTTTATGAATTCATCAGTTTTCCATTGGAGTTCTGAAAATGCTTATTCATTCAGTTCAGCAGTATAGTCCGTTACCAGAAACCTGTGCTTGTCAGAGTCTTTTCCATGAATTCCTTGAAGATGAAACCCTTTTATAGGAACATTTTTGCGAAAGCATCAGAGTATACCCAGAACTGTCTGTAAATGACAAAAGACTTAAAAATGACCACGGTTAAAGATTTGATGAAAGTTCATAATAATGCAATTGACAAGGAAATTTAGTTATTTCTGAGATATACATTTTCAAGTAATAACTAGAATTATGACTTATAACATTATACCAGAACATATAAGATTTTTAGGAATTTCATGTAATGTCTGAAACATTTATATTAACATATTTCCATACAAATAACCCAAAGAAAGTTTAGTTTTTTGTTTTCTTTTTAAATTTTTAAAAAATTTAATTTATTTTATTTTTTTATGCAGCAGGTCCTTATTAGTCATCAATTTTATACACATCAGTGTATACATGTCAATTCCAATCACCCAATTCATCACACCACCCCCCACCACCCCACGGCTTTCCCCCCTTGGGATGACACAATTTTTATTTACACATTGGAAGTAGTTCCCTTACAGTATTTATTTTCTCTTCTTCTTTAGTGACAGAAACCTGGGCAGCCTGCATAGTTAAAAGACACTTTCCTAGGCTTCTTTGCAGCTTGTGGCCATGGACCAAGTTTTTGCAAACGACATATAAACAGGTGTGTCTGATGAGATTTTCGGGAAGTCTCTTTAAAAGGAGAGAGCACACATTCTCTCCTCTTTCTCTTCAGTTCTTTTTTGTCTTGCTGACTGTCGTATGAGTATAACAGCAGGAGCTTCAACAGCCATCTTGGATCATGAGGTGACGTTGAAGATGGAAGTCAGGAGGGATGAAGCAGAAAGACAGAAGGAGCCTCCTGACTTTTTGGAACCTCCAAACCTGCTCTGAACTGCTTGTTTCTTACTTGCTTTTAACCTAAGAGAACAAACCCTGGCATAACAGAGCTGGGGCACGTTTTCCCAACCGTCATTGATAATTTTGTAATTACATTTTTTTTTTTTGTGGTACGCGGGCCAGCGGCCATGGCTCACGGGCCCAGCCGCTCCGCGGCACGCGGGATCCTCCCGGACCGGGGCACGAACCAGCGTCTCCTGCATTGGCAGGCGGACTCTCAACCACTGCACCACCAGGGAAGCCCCTGTAATTACATTTATAATCAGGAACATCATGCATGTGTTTTGAAAGAAGACTGTAAAATTTTCTCACTACCCACACATGTGATGATAGTCACTGGTAGTAAGGAGGGGTAGAGGTGAGAAGCTATTCTCCTGGAAAGAGCGGCTGTGTGGTGTACCAGATACAACATCAGGCTGGGAGTATGGTGCCTTGGATAGTTTGCCCTGGTTCTGTCACTGACCAGCTATTCAGGAACAGTTATTTAATTTAATTTCATTTATTTTTAAATTTTATTTATTTATTTTTATTTCCACTGTAGAATGAATCATCATCGCTCTCTCAGTCACTGGATACAGTCACTTGCCACGCGTTTGCTCCGTACCAACTACATGTGGGCACTTTGTAGTCCTTGGGACTTCCGTTAGCATTTAATCCTCATCTCACCTGTAGCGTTCATCACCTTCTATTATGATATATGGCAGATCTAGATATGATACCTTTTTAAATAAATCTGGGGTTACGTATGTTGATCACACAGGGCTTGTGAGTTTATTTACAGCTCAGATGAATAAATTCCATTTTTTTATGGTGAACGTATCCGATAGATGAAAGGAACAAGCATTGTTTATTTTGATGGATAGGGTTTCCAAGCTTTCTGGCTATAACATGCTGCATAGTTAAAGGTTATATTCCAGGGAGGTTATATTAATTTTTTGTAGTTAGCAGATGGGGGACCTTATTTCTTCTCTGCAAGCACTGAAGAAAGGAATATTTTGTGATGAGGGTCAGAGACTATATAGATTTAAATTGAAATAAGACCTTTAACTCACGTAACTAGTTCTCTACCTTTGCTGTTTGTTCAGTGTGCTCTAGTGGTCCAGGGGAAAGAAAGAATCTCTAACCTCTCTTTTATCCCCCTGAGAAGAATAACAGCTAGCTCAATACTTTGAATTCTTAAGGAACTAAGATTTGCAAGATTCTTTGCTCCTGTGGCATTTCTTAAAACACTATCTTGACCTATAGTTTCTCTTTTAACTTTATCCAAGGTAGAATCAAGTTTTGGGGGGCTTATCATCTTGTTCTGCAATAATAAGGAGGTACTATTTTCTTTGTACTTTAAATTTGTACAGTTTCTGCTCCTTGGGATCTCAGTTTAGAGAGCAGAACTCGGGGCATTCCACTTCAAATCTGAAGCCAAGAATCCAGACACAATAAGCCTCAGAATGGTGGTCAGAGCTGCCATGTGGGGATATAGTGGGGGCTAAAAACAAAATCACCTCTGCCCTAGGAATTTCTTTCCAGTCACTTATGTCTAAGTGGTAGTAAGTAACATTGGCAATGGAACAGCAGTTTCGTTTTTTAAAATATAAAGGACAAAAAGTATGTGCAAATGTTACTTTTAAAATGAGCTGTGTATCCTAGGGTGCTTGCTTACATTTGCAATTGTTCCGAAGACTTTGGAAAAAAAATAGCAGCCCGTAGCCCACTGAACCTCATCGTGCTGGCTTGCTGCCAGCCTGTCTCCTTCAGACTCTCCCGAATTGTGAGCCAGGGTAGCCAAAAGCTACCGAGCGAGAAATCTCCCATCTCTAAATAGGCACATGTTTGTGTGTGCTATTTTACTCTCTTCATTATGGCTAAACAAAAAGATATTTGGACCCCGAACATATAGCCTGCATAATTTAAAAGGGAAACAGGGCTTCCCTGGTGGTGCAGTGGTTAAGAATCTGCCTGCCAGTGCAGGGGACACGGGTTCAAGCCCTGGTCTGGGAATATCTCACATGCTGCAGAGCAACTAAGCCTTTGCGCCACAACTACTGAGCCTGTGCTCTAGAGCCCTCGAGCCACAACTACTAAGCCTGTGTGCCACAACTGCTGAAGCCCGCGCGCCTGGAGCCCAAGGTCCGCAAGAGAAGCCACTGCAATGAGAAGCCCGTGCACGGCAATTAAGAGTAGCCCCCGCTCGCCGCACCTAGAGAAAGCCCGCGCGAAGCAACGCACCCAAAAATAAAATAAATAAATAAATTTACAAAATCCATGTACAAATTCTTTAATAGGGGAACGCAGCCAAATTTTTTTATGTTTTTTTTTTTTTGGCGGTACGCGGGCCTCTCGCTGTTGTGGCCTCTCCCATTGCGGAGCACAGGCTCTGGATGCACAGGCTCAGCGGCCATGGCTCACGGGCCCAGCCGCTCTGCGGCATGTGGGATCTTCCCAGACTGGGGCATGAACCCGTGTCCCCTGCATCGGCAGGTGGACTCTCAACCACTGCGCCACCAAGGAAGCCCACAAAGCCAATATTGATTAAAATTGCACATTTAAAAAATGTCTACTATCTGTTGGTTCACTGATTATGAAACTCTCACAGATAGGTGATTGGTTCGCCTTCATGTGTTCAGCTTGCTTTTTAAAAATGTTTTAATTTTTATTTTATATTGAAGTATCGTTGATTAACAGTGTTGTGTTTTTTTCAGGTGTAGAGCAAAGTGATTCAGATATACATATACATATATCTATTCTTTTTCAGGTTCTTTTCCCAATTAGGTTATTACAGAATACCGAGTAGAGTTCCTTGCCTCAGCTTGTTTTAATTGCACGAGAACACTTCACTATTTATGAAGCATCTTTGCGATTTTTATTTATAGTTATTTATGGTTTTATAACACTGTGTTAAATTGGGTCAGTTTCTGCTTAAATTGCCGGTGTGCGTGAGAGAAGAGTAAATTTACTCACCTAGGTGTTCTCTTCATTTTCCTTAAACTTCGGAGAGGATTTTGTTTTTGGTTAAGTGGGAAACATTTTGGTTCATTGCTTCATGCAATACAACGTGTCTTGTGGCTCAGTTGTGTGCAGTTTTAGGCTCAGTGATTGACTCAGATTTATTGAAAGAAAGATGGCATCATCCCTTCCCTTGGGTTGCCTAGATTCTTTCGAGCAAGGGAGACATGCACATATAGACATGTAGCAGGAATATGTTATCATGATTTTGATGCAGGCATGCTCTCTGAAAACCATGCTTAAACTGTTTTTGTAGTAATACTTCCAATAGTGGTTACTATGGCAGTACTTCCATAGCGGTTACTGTGACCCAGGCACTATCCTAAATACTTTAATGTATCAACTCATTTAATTTTCACAACAATTCAGTGAAGGAGATACTACTATAACCCCTACTTCACAGATGACAGGAGGTTAAGCAACCTCCTCCTTAATCAAATTGTGTCTAGTTTCAGAGTCCTGAACTTTTATCAACTACGTAATTCTGCCTCTCGGTAGAAAGATAAATTACTGTAGCCAAGAACATAGTTGTAAATATCTGATTTCTTTGAGCAAAGACCTTAAAATTTAGTGCACAAGCAATCCAAACAAACCTATGGGTAGAAGCATTTTAATCAGAACGTTAAGGGAGAACTTCACTTTTAAGTATAATTTTTGAGAGGGTGATAGTTTCCACAGTATCATCTCTGAGTCAAATACTTAACAATATATATAAAAATAGGCCATAATTGAAAGATTGTATAGCCTTTATTTATTTTTAATTTTTAAATTTTTTTCTTTTGCGGTACGCGGGCCTCTCACTGTTGTGGCCTCTCCCGTTGCGGAGCACAGGCTCCAGACGCGCAGGCCCAGCGGCCATGGCTCACGGGCCCAGCCGCTCCACGGCATGTGGGATCTTCCCGGACCGGGGCATCAACCCGTGTCCCCTGCATCGGCAGGCGGACTCTCAACCCCTGCGCCACCAGGGAAGCCCTGTATAGCCTTTATTAAAGCAGTATGTAATTTAATGATGTGATAGCTAGAGAAGAATTTTGAATACCCCTTTGAGTTCATTTTGTTGAGGTTTGGGTTCTCCAGTAGTGGCTCTCTGGAGCCCAGACACGAGCCTCTGGGGAATCACTGTCCAGGTCTTTCAGGCGTGGAGACTGCTCTGCAGTTGGTACTGCTGTCTGGAATTAGGAGGAAAAGACTCAACTCTTCCAGTTCTGAAAATTTGGAAGGAAACTCTGTTATCATCTTGCCTGCAGGGGAGGAGATGGATTAAGTGACATTTCAAGATGCCTTCCAGTCATAGGGTCCTGTAGGGGGCTGGCTTAAGCGAAAGGTGTGAATGTGGCCTGGACCCAGATTGTCACTCATGATTATCGAGGGGTCTGCCAGAGCTGAGTGTGGACACAGGCTCATTTTTCCGCTTTATTGTTGAAATGGCTGATTGTTAACCCTACCTTATTTGCTTTGGGTAACTATGATCACAGATGATTTAGATGCCTTCTCATCAAAAAAGGGACTGGGGGCGGTTGTTTTGCTCTCTTATTTAGGTTCCATAATTTGGGGCTTACTTACATAGTACTGAGTGGTATAAAAGTAGAGTGAGTGGGGAAATACAAAGATGAACCTTATTGTAATGTTGGAGAGTTGCACTGCTTCAGAGAATGTTTACTATGATTGTAAGAATGAACATTTGATTAGTTGCCCTTTATTAATGTAGCATAGAATTTAGATCCATTCTCTATTACAAGTTCTATAACATTATATTACTGTTAGAAACAATGGTTTCAGTCGAATGGCAACATTTCTCATTTTTAAACTGTCAGATTAACCTGGATCAGATGAATGAAACAGTCCTGCACAATGTAGATTGTCCCTCCCAGATAATTGAGAAACATTGACTGATAAAGAAAACATCTTCTCTTTGGGTATTAGACTTCACTCTGAAAGGGAAGAAATTATTAGAAAGTCAAACTTACTTGCAACACTTTGGATTCAGGCTATCTAGTTCTTAGAGAGTTAATTCTCATCAACATCAGCGTTAGCTTCAGGTCACACCATTTGTGATATTTATGCCTTAATGGGCTTACCCACTGAGAGATTTCGACTTGGGCAAAGGTTGAGATTTATCAGTTGGGCAAAGATTTATCAATTGGGCAAAGGTATAAATTCTTCCTTTTCTCATAAGTTAGTTAACATGTATTTATCTGGTGACACGGTGGGACCCGCTCGGCACTCACGTACAGGCAGCCTGCAAGTGGTGGGGAGTTAACGTCCCTTGTAGCAGAACTTTGACCAGTGAGAGAAGGAGTGAGTGGATAAATTCTTCTTTCTTCCTGTTTCTGGACTGACTGTTTGGAGATCCAATAGCTTCATATTGCCTCTCTGAAGACATTTTGCCAGTCTGAGCGATCAGTTTGTAAGGAAGCCTTGGCCAGCTTGTGATCCACTCTCTTGTGTTTGCCTTCATTTCCTTTCCTGCCTCTCTCCTCTTTCCCTGGGATCGCGCTTCTCGATAAAGCGTTATCACGTACGCATGTTCCTCAAGCTCTGTTTTCTGGGGGCTTTGGGGTCATTCTGCTCTGAGAGAGAGAATCATTTGGTGGGATTACAAGGTCAATCACAATGATAAAATGTGATGAGTGAAGGAGTTGTATACAGGGTCTGGGGGTGCAATGAGGAACACTTAATTCTGGCTGCTGAAGGGTGCATAAGTGAGGGAAGGATTCCCAGAAGGAGGAGCTTCCTGAGTTGAGGCCTGCACAGTGACTAAGGGGTTCACTAGCTGCCTGAAGCAGAGAAGGGCATTCCAGGGGCAGAGAATCCTGTAAGAGGCCAAAGACAACTCTAGGGCCATTTGCTGGAGCACATGGTCTCATGGCAGATGGTGGGAGATATAGCTGGAATAGAGCCACGTCCTAAATGGTCTCAAATACCCTACTTGAAAGATGAGGTTAGTGGATTCCTGGGAGGTAGAAGCCAGATCATACTAAGCTGAGGGGTAAATGAGAGACAATGATGAAGATGGTGAGTTTAGACCCCCCTTTGAGGAAGCATGGCTGGGAAGAAATGGAAAGCAGCTGGAGGAGGACGTGAGGTATATCACTCCGAGCCCCAGCAGGAAAACAGCTCACACAAAAAGTTCCACTGAATAGCGTTTAATAAAGAAACTTTGTATGGAGGTGTGGACTGATTTGAAGAGAACCAACCACAGAGGCATCAGGAAGCTGGTACCGTTCAGAGGCCTGCCAGGGCAACGGGAGGGAGGCAGTGGCGTCAGGGAAGCTCCGTGGCTGTGGAAGGGGGAAGGGAGGGAAATACTTCCCTCTGGTCTCTTGCTCGTGCCTCCCGGTGGGCAAAGATAACCAGAATCCAGAGGACAAAGGCGTTTGAGTGACAGTCGAGGGTGGTCAGCCTCTCCGGGCCTAACGCCACGGGGCAAACGAGGGTGGAGGATGGATTTGAGGAGGGAATGATGAATCGTTAGCACACAGGGTCCCTGGAGATTTGTTTGCTTTGAGTAATGGGAGAGATGTGAATAATTTATGTGTTGAGGGGAGAGTCAGAGAGAGCGAGAATAATGAATGGAACATATTTGAGGAGAGGTTGAGGCTTCAAGAACAGTCAGAGATACCCGTTTTGTGAAGTGGGAAGGATGCATTGTTCCATGAGACCCGAGGCAAGCAGGTTCAGGAAGTCTGTGCGTGTACAGGCACTCACAGACGGAGACAGACAGCTGGGGAAATTCGTGCCAGGAGGGCTTTTCTTTTCTTTTTGAGGTCGGATGCAAGGTTATATGTTGAGAGTGAAGGGACTGAGATTTAGCATATGGCTTGAAAATATGAGTGTTAAATTTAGAATTGTTATGAGGAGAAAAGGAAAGTGAGCTGATTAGGGGAGAAGTACAGAAAGACCGCTGAGCAGGGGTGGGGCTCCGGCTGAGAAAGGAAGTGCTCAGTCCTAAAAGCCAGTAATAAAAGAGGGAAGTACCCATAATACATATTAATAAGTAAGTTGCTCACATTAGGGGCCGCAAGAGAGTGAAGACAGTTTTACTTGTGCTATTTTTGACTCTTAGCTCTGCCTTACACGTGCTGTTGGATCTCAGAAATCTTGAGTCTCAGAAAATTCTCAAAATACCCTATTTCTGTAATTCTAAATCACCATTTATTTTAAAAGGCACCAGAGTTTTATTAACTTTTTTGGAGGCTTGGAGAGATCTCCACTGTGTTAAAGGTACAATATTTTTCCCCCAGTCAACAATAGTATACATATATCTACTTAATTGTATATCATTCTTCTCTAATATCTCTGCCAAAGAGTGAGCCCGTGTCTTCACCTGAAATGTCTAGATTCTTGTGAATTACTGCTATCAGAGTCCCTGAGATGGGGTGATGTTTTTCTTTTCTAAACCTGTGCTCAAGATCCTGGTTTGTATTGGCTTGATCTGATGCAGCCTCTGTCTTGCCTTCCATGACATTGATTTCTGCCTCATTTTCCTCTTTTATTATTCTACCCTCTCTCTTGCATTCTCTCCACATTCTGCCTTTTTTTTTCTTTTAAAGATTTGTTTATTATTTATGTATTTTATTTTTGGCTGTGTCGGGTCTTAGTTGCAGCATGCAGGATCTTTGTTGAGGCATGTGGGATCTTCATTGTGGTACATAGGCTTCTCGCTAGTTGTGGCATGCGAGTTGTGGTGCGTGGGCTTAGTTGCCCTGCGGCATGTGGGATCTTAGTTCCCTGACCAGGGATCGAACCCGCGTCTCCTGCATTGCAAGATGGATTCTTTACCGCTGGACCACCAGGGAAGTCCCCACATTCTGGCTTTAATCACCATCAAGACTCTTCTGTTTTGTTGGCTCATGTCCTGGCTCAACCGGGTTTAGGAATCTGCCAGTTTATATACTTAGTTCTTAGGGTGTTACGTAGTTAAGGCTGGACTTAACTATGGGCTCCTGTTTCCTATAGTTTCTGTTTAAAAAAAATTTTGTATTTCTGAATGTAAGTGATTTGAGCCCTGTTTTATATATCCTTAAAAGCTTCTTTTTTTCTACTAGGTTACATTTATGGTTTTGTCATTTGCAATTAAACACTGTCTCTTTGGAGTTCTTCAGAAGTGTTTGGCAGTTAATATCTCAGTGACCGTCCTTCGGGATGCGTGAAGAGGTTCTGTCCTAGCTTTTAAACTTCTGTGACCTGTTCTTATGGGCCACTTCCACCTGATTGCATTCCCTCTTGGGTGCGAGGTAGTCTTAGGTACTTACGGTTTCTGTGCCACATCACTGTGTAATTTTTTCTTCAGACCCTGTGAGCAGCAAATAAAGATAAAATCCAACTCCTGGGATACAGACAACTCAACTGAAGTGATAATCACATGAATGGATAGTTGACCTATTGTTCAGTTTGCACAGGCACAGGCTGTGTGTTACATCATTGTGCATAGTTAGTGACAAGTGTCTCTTGTTGTGGATTTCAGAAGTCTTCAGATTTGCATCTTAGAATTGAGGAAGTGTGGTACTACCTCCCTCCCATTGTTGCCATGAGGATCACTTCAATAAATATGTGTGAAACATCTTTGTCAACTGCCATGAGCTAAAGTGGTTTCCAGGTCTTATTTTCTAGTGCCTAGTGTAGTGGGTGGCCAGAAATATAATTCAGTTATAGCTTCCTGGCATGTAAACCTAAGTATTGCTATATCTGTGTATGAATAATGATTTATAGTGATTTCAGTTAGTTTGCTTATGCTCACTGACCTACCACATAAGGAGAGGAGATACTACAGTTTTATTACAGGTAGACAGGAAAATTGAGGAAAGCCATCTTTATCTGTATTTTCTAATTTTTCTACAGTAAATTATTATTACTTGCATAATAAAAACATGGTAATATTAATGATATATAAATTTTGAAAATAAATGTCTCATGGAAGACAGTTATAGCTTCTTTAAATTCTTGCTTTGATAATTCTAGTGTCTGCATTTGGGGTTGTCATATGTTGATTGTCTTTCTCTTGATCATCAGTCAGATTTTCTTGGTTCTTTAGATATCAAGTAATTTTGGATTGTATTCTGAATATTTTAAATATTATGTTGTGAGACTCTGGGCCCTTTTAAAATTTTTCTATAGAAATTTTTGTTTGTTTGTTTCTTTTAGCAGGCAGCTGACCTGGTTAGGTTCAGATCACAGATCACCTTTTGTGTGTGGTGGTTCCAGTGTTAATTCAGTTTTCAAAGCTTTTGCTATTTTTTTTTTGGCGGAGGCCGGAGGGGGACAGGGGGAGTTGTCTGCCCCTGGCTTGAGTTAGAGTGGTGGTTTATACTGTAGTTGAGTTCTCTGTGACTTTGCTGTGCCGCTTTAATTATATTCCACACACGCCTAGCTTGAGGGTGAGCCTGGGAGTTGTATGATTGATTCATACACACGACTAGGAGATCCTCCATTACTCTGGGATATTTTCTTTTTTTCTTTTTTTTTTTTTTTTGCAGTACGCGGGCCTTTCTCCGCTGTGGCCTCTCCCGTTGTGGAGCACAGGCTCCGGACAGGCAGGCCCAGCGGCCATGGCTCATGGGCCCAGCCGCTCCACGGCATGTGGGATCTTCCCGGACCGGGGCACGAACCCGTGTCCCCTGCATCGGCAGGTGGACTCTCAACCACTGCGCCACCAGGGACGCCCACTCTGGGATATTTTCTAAGGGACTCCTTTCTGTATTTCGTCTGGGTAGAAAGATGGATTACTGTGTAGTTTTAGCTCACTGCTTCTCTTCATTTCATTTGACTGGGGCAAAGTGGCAAGAGAAAGGAGGGAGAAAAAGGATAACAAAAATAACCCCTCCCCTGCTACCGTCAACTGTTTGCACAGCAGGAGTTCCTTGTTCCAGTTCCTTTATCCAGAGACAGGTTTCCTCTTGGGGTATTAGGCACCTGTGTCACTGTGGTAGCATCAGTGTAGTTATGTAAGTGATGCAGGCCTTGGGGCAAGGCTGAGAGAGGAAAAAAGGGAAAAAAAGCACATTCCGCCTCCCCGACAGCGACAGCGCCGTGCCCTTATCTAGCTAACAGGGATCCCTTTTCGTGGTCTTCTGGCCAGGTGATGAGATTTTATAATCCACATCTACTAGACAGTTCTCTGATTGGGCCCACTTTTAGCTCAAAGCCAAGAGATAAAGCAAGAAAAGAAACCAGCAAACTCACTACCATTGTACTAGTTGTTATTCAAGTTTTGACATTCTTCCCCAGATCGCTTGCTATTATTAATTTTGCAGAGTCTGGCTTTTTTCATTTTGTGCAGAGTGGGAAAAAGAAGCTGTAGTAGGTGTTCTCCATCCTGGCCAGCACCCATGAATAGTTTATTAAAACTGTCCAGGTAACATGTCCATAGCAGGGCCTGGCCAGGGCTCGGAGTCCTGGGATTGGCTGCCCAATCAGAGCTGCCTAGAATCTTAGAAGAGGTCCTCAAAGGGTAATGAGGGCAGGAGTCACGCTGCTACTTGAAGAAATGGGAAAAGGATGCTAGCCGGACAGAACAATGGGCATCTACTCTTTCGGATTAAAGAGAAAATCTTTTAACAGATTTTTTTTTTTTGATGTGGACCATTTTTAAAGCCTTTATTGAATTTGTTACAGTATTCCTTCTCTTTTATGTTTTGGTGTTTTGGCCACAAGGCATGTGGGATCTTAGCTCCCTGACCAGGGATCGAACCCACAGCCCCTGCATTGGAAGGTGAAATCTTAACCACTGGACCACCAGGGAAGTCTCTAACAGATTTTTAAAGTTTATTTTCTGGGAATGTAGTTATGACAATAGGTATTAGGATTATACTATATTTTTTTAAAAATTCCTTTAATTTGAGAGATTCTTATAGGGTCAGTTGAGTGTAAAAGAAATAACTAGCTTATTTTTATTTAGCTCACACAATTTGCAAGCAAAAACATGATTTGGATGTCAAAATTCTCATAGCCTCTTATCACCTATGCTATTTCTGTAGACTCTTTACAAGTAAAGCTCAATTTCAAGTGGCAGCACTGACAAGAATTAGCTTTTGATTTTAAACTGTATTTTATAAATCTTTGAACTCTGCCAGTGGCTTAGCTGAATTCATATGTGGAGTTTTCCCTTTCCTGAGCCAAACTGTGAAATCAGCAAACTGTGTTGTCAGAGTTCCTTCACCGTCTTGTTCTCTTTTCTCCCATCCGACGCTTGCCACGTTTCCTTATCCACTTTGTACCCACTTCGAATCCTTGTATCTGCCTGTTTGTACAGTACTTAGCTCTGGGTCTTCTTTTCCATGCTGCCTTCTACAGAACTTATAACCTATGTCTTGTGACCTTTGCCCTTAAAGCCTTGCTAGTGATTGACACCCATCAGAGAGACTAATCTAGACTGAGCAACTAGTGAATGATAATGGAATAATCCTTTAATAGTATCCTTTGGAATTTTGCATGTCCCATCCGGTACCTATTTTAAAGTCAGGAGAAACAGGAACTTTTTTTTTTTATGTCTTGGCAAAGCAACTACCCGAACTTTAGGGGAAGTAGTACATTTTTAACTGTAGAAAAATTAAAAAATACAGAATCATAAAAGGGAAAATAAAAATCACTCTGTTCCAGGCTTCCCTGATGGCACAGTGGTTAAGAATCCACCTGCCAATTCAGGGGACACAGGTTCGAGCCCTGGATCAGGAAGATCCCACGTGCCGTGGAGCAACTAAGCCTGTGCGCCACAACTACTGAGGCTGCACTCTAGAGCTGTGAGCCACAACTACTGAGCCCACGTGCCACAACTACTGAAGCCCACATGCCTAGAGCCCATGCTCCGCAACAAGAGAAGCCACCGCAATGAGAAGCCTGCGCACCGCAACGAATAGTAGCCCCCGCTTGCCACAGCTAGAGAAAAGCCTTCGTGCAGCAACAAAGACCCAATGCAGCCAAAAATAATAAATAAATAAATTTATTTTTAAAAAATCACTACGTTCCAAAACAAGGTGCTACTGTATAGCACAGGGAACTGTATCCTGTAATAAGCCATAATGGAAAAGAATATGAAAAAGAATATATATATAACTGAATCACTTGCTATACACCAGAAACTAACACAACATTGTAAATCAACTATACTTCAATTAAAAAAAAATCACTATGTTCTATACTCAGTTCACTGCTGTCAATCTTTTGGTATACATACCTACACTCATTTTTCCATGTGTTATTATTGTACGTAGCCCCACCCATAAGTTCAGACGTATTGTCTTATATAACCTTTATATCATACTTAAATATGTTATAATTTTATCATTAAATATGGCAGTGGCTTTATCGTTTTAGAATGGGCTGTGTAAAATCCCGTCATGAGTGCACAGTAATTGTTAACCAGTCCCTTATATGGTGCACATTTAGAGTGTTTTCAAGTTTTTACTATTTTAAATAATGCTATGATGCAACCTATTATGGTTTCCTTGGGTTATGTGCCCAGAAGTGGAAGTGGAATTGATGTGTCATGGGTTATGTTTAATACTTTTCTGAAACTTTTTTTTTTTTTTTTTTTTTTTGGGGAGGCACGTGGGATCTTCCCGGACCGGGGCACGAACCCGCGTCCCCTGCATCGGCAGGCGGACTCTCAACCACTGCGCCACCAGGGAATCCCTTTCTGAAACTTTCGAACCAGTTTCTCCTGGTGCTTGTTAAATAGTAAGTAGTTGCTCACATTTTGCAGAAGCAAAAAGCAACCTTTTCAGTTTCAGCCTGATTAGAAAAAATTTGGATTTTTATATTATATACAGATAAGCTCACAACCATATGTTATTAGACATAAAAATCAATTTCCAGGATTTGTTTTTTTTCCCCTTTTGAAATATTGGACTTTTATATGCCATTTTACCATTTTACTTGTGTGAGGCCAAAAAAAAAAAAAGTGAAAGAGGAAAAAAGAAAAAATTACCTCTACCCAAGAACTCTTCAAGAAGTAGACCGATTTTCCTTCCCTCCCTGAAAATTCTGTCTTACAAAGTGGTAGATACCTTTCCTGCTGGTCTTTCCTTTGGATCTAGTTATATAAGAGAGATCAGGACCACCTTCAGACTAGGCAGGAGGGCCCCCCACCTTGGTCTCTGGGGCAGAGGGCCCCCCTCTTGTCTTCCTCTGGCTGTGTCCCTCCTCCTGCCTGGTAATCTATGTGCCAAGGAGATGTGCCCACCTAGATGTCGTGTTTCCTTCTTCCCCTGCCCTTTTATACATACTCTAGCTAACATGACTGGAATTAAATGCTTAAAAGGCCCAGGTCCGCTTCCAGGGCGTTTAAAGACTTTTCCGAGGTCCATCCTCCTAACTGTAGACTGTGTTATTGTGCGAGGGGCACTGACAGAGCTTGGATGTGCTGGCTGGGGTCACCACTTATACGTGAGGAGGCTGTTCAAGGTGTGGGGTGAGTATAGAACATGAAGGGGCACCACCTCAGTGTATACTGTTGTCCTTAGTCCTGCAAAGCTTAGTCGTGGGCTTGAAGGAGAACCTGCTCCACGGTGCTTTGTGATTACAGAGATTTCTTTATGCTGTTACAGGATCTGAGCAGAGAGAGAGCCTTCCAGGCTGAGCATAAGTCATGTTTAGGACCTGGAGGGAAGGAAGAATATAGCATATTTGATTCCATTGTTTCAATGTTTCATACATGCAGAAGGTTGAGAAATGAAACTTGGAGAAGCAGAGAGAAAATGAATGAAGAAAGGCCTTTCATGGACTCTGTCCTTAGGCTAATTTGAAGCTGTCGCAGGGTTTTGAGCAGGGATGACATAATGAGAACTGGCTGCAGTGCTGTGGACGTGGACAGGAGCAGAAGCAGGATGCCAGTTGGGTTGTTGGTAGTCATTCAGGCCGCAGAAGATGGTGATTGAAATAGGGCAGTGGCCATGAGGATGGAGGTAGGATGCTTGCCTACTGTGGAGGACTGTGCTTTGGACCAATTCAAGTAGGATAATGTTACGAAGATTATTTTGGAAAGCTTACAGGGGTCTGCAAATGTTGTTAGTGTTTTCATTAGTAACGATAATGATATTGTAGATAAAGGTTATGTTCCAGCAAATCTCATTTCTAGGGTAGGCAGATGTGAAAATTAGCTGAAATGAGAGGGGTAAGGGTCCTCATGTGAGGTGTAACGTCCACTGAGGGCACCTTTGGGGGAGCAGGGAGGTGGCTGCTAGTTTGGGGGAGGTGATTCAGTTGGAAGGACAGTGGTGCTGGGCTGGGGTTTCAGCGTGGATATATGTTTAACTCTTTTTTAGATTCTAGTCTCATGTAGGTCATTCCAGAGTATTGAGTCGAGTCCCTGTGCTATACAGTAGGTTCTTATTAGTCACGTATTTTACGTATAGTAGTGTGTACATGTCAATCCCAATCTCCCAGTTTATCCCTCCCCCTCTTTCCCTCTTGGTAATCATAAGTTTGTTTTCTATATCTGTGACTCTATTTCTGTTTTGTAAATAGGTTCATTTGTACCACCTTTTAGATTCCACGTATAAGCGATATCATATGATATTTGTCTTCCTCTGTATGGCTTCACTCAGTATGACAATGTCTAGGTCCATCCATGTTGCTGCAAGGGGCATTATTTTGTTCTTTTTTATGGCTGAGTAATATTCCATTGTATGTATGTACCACATTTTCTTTATCTATTCCTCCATCGATAGACATTTAGGTTGCTTCCATGTCCTTAAGAAACTAAAAATAAAACTACCATATGCTCCAGGAATCCCACTGCTGGGCTTACATCCAGAGAAAACTGTAATTTGAAAAGATACGTGTACGCCAGTGTTCACTGCAGCACTATTTGTTTACAATAGCCAGGACATGGAAGTAACCTAAATGTCCATCGACCTGGGCACTTCTATTGCTCCGAAAACGTAAGCCCCACGAGAGCAGGGACTTGGCTGCTTGATTTCCTGTGGTATCCCCAGCATCTACACAGTGGCATGGGGAAGATGTGCCAGGAATGTGTATTGCAGGACAAAGTGAATTGAGTACTTATAAGGCCTTGTTTACAGAGACAGACATAGAACTCAGGTTTGAAACATGAATGTTTTCAAAATAATTTCTTGAAAGCAATCGTGTCTGCAAATGCAGAAAAGAGAATGTGTCATAAATAGATCTGATACATATTGCTTTACTTAGCCTTAGGTTCCCATGGTAACTAACTTCATGTTCCATTTATAAAAGAAAAATTAGAATATAAATGTTTCTGCACAGTGCTGTGTGCTCATGTACTTGATAATGTAGGCTAAGAAAGATTTTATTATGTCTCGTGTATCTGCACTGAGTATTCTCCTGTTTCTGACCTTCCCACGTAGTAGGATGTGTGCCCTCATCCATTGGAATAGGAGTTGGAATATTTGTGCCAAGCACTACAGTTTCACGTTCTCCCTTCTTCCTTCCTGCTGTCTCGCTCTCTCAAATAAGGGTGCCACACACTTTGCTGAGCACTTAAATTTGAGGGCCTTGCTCCCAGAGGAGTTGCAGTCTTACAAAAACAGTGTTGACAAATGCTCTTGTCAACATTTCACATAAAAATACTCAAAGAGAAGGAGCCTTATATGAAGAAAATGAATTCTGTTTGCTTTTTTTGGTTCCTTCTCTCTGTGTATGTTCTCTTAGGTATCAGCACTATTTCTTCTTCTTCTACCTCTTCTGCTTTTGACTCTGTAACCTCGAATTTGTGCTCATCTATTGGATCATTATAATTAACTGTGGTCAACTCTTAACTGACTGCAGAGGATAGGCAGGGAGCGTCGGGGAACTGATTTTCTCGTGAAGGGTCACTGATGTGAACACATCTCACCCTACCGAAGACCAGGCAGCTCTGTTGGTTTGTTTGTTCTTTCGTTAGTTCACTTACTCACCTGTCTATCCTTCCATCTTAGGCTAATGTATTTCACTGCATATCTTCTGGCATATTGTCTTCAGGCTTGGCCTCACCGTTTATCACACCCTATTAAACTAGCTAGTTATGAGGGAGCTGATAAGCCGCTAGAGTAGTTATAAACCCCACCTGTTTTTCAGGGCGTTCGCCTCAAAGCCTTTTCAGGTGGTTCGAGATTACAGAAATTTCCTCTGACTCTGAAATCATGATATAATGAGATCACATCATGCACATTTTACCGTTTTTCTAGAAAAATGGTCCCTAAAATGCAAGCCATTTGATTGCTAAGAAATGGGTATCTGATAAGGGCTTAAGGAAAAATTGGCTGTGATGAGTTTACTGAGAAGTGGTACACATTTTACTTCACGGTAGAGTTGAGGGATTTTTGTGGGTAAGTTTCACCAGATAGTTTTTACTTGCACACTGGCTTGTGATGCCACCGTTCCACTTTGGTTCCGCAGTCTTGATGCTTTCTTATAAAATTACGAAGGGTGTGTGTGTGTCCGTGTCTGTCCTTTCTGCTCCAACAAAATCATAAGCTTATTGAGTTCAGGGACTCTATGCTATATTTATTTTCAATCTGTCCCATAGCATTTAGGCCATAGTACTTATTTAATAACTAAGTGTCATGTAGTAAAGAATGATATATATTAATGTTAATATATAAAAATGATATGTATTGATACAGGTGTAAATCATGACAGATGATATATGTTAATGTCAATATGTAAAATATATGTATTGTCGAGATAATGTCAAGACATATATATATACATATATGCATATTATTCTTATATGTGAGATTTATTTGAAACATTGTCTAGTCTATGTGTAGTTAAACTATAGCAACTGTCATCATAATTGGGAGATGATACCCCAGGTTTTCCTTGAGCACTGAGGCTTTTAGTAAAATGACTTTTGTGTTAGGGGGTGTCAGAGAAAACCAGAGCTGCTCAGTAGTTAAAATGGTAAAAACAGATTTTATTCAGGAACTATTGCAGTAGGAGAATATTACTCAGCCATAAAAATTGAAATTGAACTGGGCTCAATTTCAAATATAGCATGAACAAGTGGGGATTTATAGTCAAGGAGCAGGGTGAGGGTCGGTGGATGAAAATTACTAAGAGGAAACATCAGGGGTGAGGGGGGATTCTAGCTAAACTGACTTGACAGGATTCTTGATAAAACTGGGTGACGCAGAGATGAACACACAAGCCTAGAGGTCAAGGCTTCATTGAGAAGAGAATTCAGAGGAGACTAAAGATGGGTCAAGGAGAAAGTCTTTGGTAGGGGGTCCTGTGGGCATCTAATATTTATCTGGGTGTATCCCGACATTTTCTGTTTAGGTGTAAGATAACACAGTTTGAGAGTTTGTGGTGGCTATACTTGAGTTGTGAGTGAGTGAGTGAGTGAGTGAGTGTGTGTGTGTGTGTGTGTATGTGTGTGTGTGTGTGTGTATGTGTGTGTGTATGATCATGATTTATATTGAGGGATAATCTTCCCTTAAGTGTTTGCGGATGTCTACTGAAAAAAAAAAAAAGAACCAGAGCGTGAGAGTTGTGACTTAAGTTTTGTTTGGGGCAAAATGAGGACTGCAGCCTGGGAGACAGCCTCTCAGAGAGCTCTGAGGAACTGCTCCTAAGAGGTAAGAGGAGAGGGCAGTATGTGTGTGCTTTTGATGAAGGGGCAGCGTCCAGTCAGGCACACATTTTGGCAGAAGGTTGCTGCTGGTCCCGAGGAGAGGATATCTCCGTTAGTGATTTTTAGTGCTTTTCCAGATAAGAGAAGATGGAAGAAATTGGGCCCATAAAATCTTCTCCTGAAAATGTCTAACTATCTGAAGGCCTCTTCTGCCAGTTTTTTGCCAGAGCACAGAAAACCTCGTTCCTGATCTCCACCCTGCGCTCCTGTCAAGGTGTGTTGAAGGTCAGCAAAGGCAGTGGCTGGTGACTCTGTTCTTGCAGATAGTGAGCCACAATTTTTTTTCTTTTTTACGTCTTTATTGGAGTATAATTGCTTTACAATGGTGTGCTAGTTTCTGCTTTATAACAAAGTGAATCAGCTGTACATATACATATGTTCCCATATCTCTTCCCTCTTGCGTCTCCCTCCCTCCCACCCTCCCTATCCCACCCCTCCAGGCGGTCACAAATCACTGAGCTGATCTCCCTGTGCTATGCGGCTGCTTCCCACCAGCCATCTACTCTATGTTTGGTAGTGTATATATGTCCATGCCTCTCTCTCGCTTTGTCACAGCTTACCTTTCCCCCTCCCCATATCCTCAAGTCTATTTCCTAGTAGGTCTGCGTCTTTATTCCCGTCCTGCCCCTAGGTTCTTCATGACTTTTTTTTTCTTCTTAAATTCCATCTATATGTGTTAGCATACAGTATTTGTCTTTCTCTTTCTGACTTACTTCACTCTGTATGACATGAGCCACAAGTTTTCATCCACACTGATCAGGTGTATTTCTTTTTGGTTATTTCTTTCCTCGGTTCCCACATGTTTACAATGGAAGATTTTCAGGGAATCCCATCATTTTGTTATTTGGGGCAGTGTTTTCATTCCCCGATGTTTTGTGATTTGTAGACATGTCTAAATACCTGCCATCTCCTGAGTCGGGTCCAGCCAAGCCCTTCCTCCTGTTTATAATTTGGAGACTGTGGCTTGTCAGCGGATGTTCTGTTGTCTAGAGTGTGCTCTGACTCACATCATTAGGTTTGGTGATAAAATGTCAGGAGCCCTGTAATGTTGGAAAAATTGTCAGGAATCTCCCCTCTTGTCAGGAAAAATGGTGAAACATGTTGAAATAGGCAGAATAGATGACTGGCTGTCCTGTTTAGAGGAATGATCAGTTTGTGTAAGGGCCTGCATCTTTCTCTGTCTTTGAACTATTTTACAACACTGTGAGCTGTAGGAAATTGATAGTAATACAAATGATTCTTGTCCATAGAAATGAAAATGGATTTTATACTTTGGAATGCAATTGATTGTTGCCGTCAGGATATTTCCCAGTTCTGCATCTCTTAGTTAATCATTTCACTTTCCTGATTGCCTGTTTATGTGTATTCTTTGAATTCTCCTTTGAACTGATGGCTAACTTCCAGATTGACTTGTTAGTTAATGACTTAAATAAAATCTTTGACATGTATTAATGTTATATTTGTGTTAGAAAATTTTTACCTTTTCTTTTTAATTGCCCTTTGACATCCAGAAAATTCCCATTTCCAAGGGATCAGTTTAGCTCAGTGTTTTCTTGGTTCTGTGGCCAGAGTTATGGGGTGTTATCTATAAATCTGAAAGTGTATGTGCTATAGTTCTCTTTATTCAGTACCTTGAATACCATTCAGAATATTTTAGGGGCATATATTGTATCTTTAGTGATTTTACTGCATCACACTATTTCTTAAATCTCTGCTATGGGTTTAAGGGTTGACTTCAGAAACAGATGAAAAAAAATGGTTACTGGCCCAGATGAAATAACCTATTAAATAATTAAAAAAATAAAACCCGTCTGGCAGGGGCTACAGTCTAAATTCCTGACCCAAGTGATGCCCTCTGCATGAAGTACATTTGCATTTCAGTGTTTTTAAATTATAAATAAACACATTATAGCTTCCTGCTGGAGTCCTAAGAATTTTGTAACTTAATAGCTGTGGCTCTTTAGATTTCAAGGGTATTCTAGAGGAGGCAGGTAGAATAAAGAACCATAGGAAAATTAATTGACATATGACATCTACCACTGCAGCCAGAGAACACAACATTCTTTTTCCATGTACTTACTGCTGTTGTCGTCTCATAACTGGCAGCCTGAACAACACAGAGGCAGTGGTGGCGGAGAGTTTTCTTGAGCTTACCTATTTTATTCAGAGGCCTTTCTTCATTTGAAATTCATGCCAGAATTCTCAGCATCATTATTTTGCAAGGATGATAACAAATTACCTGAATTTTACATACGGGGACCAGGATCTCAGTGGGATATGGAAATAGGGAAGTCGTCTTTTTTTTTTTTGCACTACGCGGGCCTCTCACTGTTGTGGCCTCTCCCGTTGCGGAGCACAGGCTCCGGACGCGCAGGCTCAGCGGCCATGGCTCATGGGCCCAGCCGCTCCCGCGGCACGTGGGATCTTCCCGGATCGGGGCACGAACCCGTGTGCCCTGCATCGGCAGGCGGACTCTCAACCACTGCGCCACCAGGGAAGCCCAGGAAAGTCTTCTTAATGCAGATAACTGGGAACAAGAGGAACAAGAAAACCATCATGCAACTGCATGCCTGGCCCAGGCTCTTCTGCACTAGGAGATCGTGGTAGGCCGAATACTATCCCCTCACCCCCTGCAAAAGATACCTGTGTTGTAATCCCTGGAACCCGTGAGTATGACCAAAAAAAGGCTTTGAAGATGTGAAGAAGAATCTTGAGGTGGGGGGTTTTCTGGATGGGTCCTAAATGCTATCACAAGGGAGAGGAGAAAGAAGGCAGTGTGACCACAGAGGCGGAGAATGGCAGCAGTCACCAGAAACTGGAAGAGGCGTGGAGTGGATTCTCCCCAGAGCTTCTGGAGGGAGCGCAGCTTGATTGACATCTTGATTTTGGCCCAGTGATAAAGATTTTGAACTTTTTGCCTCCAGAACGGTGAAAGGATGAATTTCTGTTGTCTTAAGTGGCTACGTGTGTGGTAATTCGTAGCAGCATCCATAGAAAACTAATAAAGAGAGGGGAATCAAATGGTTTCTGCTTACCTGTGTACTCTCGTGTTCTGTTTGAATGTGAAACATCCTTATGATCTACTGTTAGACTTCTGTAACCGTCAGGATTTTATATTCAAAACTTTGACCACTCCTTCTCTTTTAAAACGGTAACCTTCTACTTTAAGCACAATGGCGTTGTATAAACTGAAGACACCTGTCAGTAAACAAAAGGCTTGACTTCTGCTCTCAGCTATGCTGCTTACTAGCTGGGTATCTCTGAGTAAATCGCTTATCCATTCTGAGTATCATTTGAACAATGGGAATCATATGACCTGTTTTTCCTAATCCACATGAATTATTATGAGTATTTAATGATATAAATACATGTGGAAAATAATGCTCAACTGTTAATTATGCTCCCTCAACCTATAGCAAAGTCGTCATGAGCAATTTTGGCCGTAAATCACTGAACCCATGAAACATTTTTCTCCCTTAGATTAGATGCTACAAGTGGAATTTGGGGTTCCAATTTTTGAACACGTTCAAGATCTGGGTACATATTGACTGTTTCTCTCCAGAAAGCCTGCACACTTTATCCTCTCATTGGAAGCACACAAGTGCTCATTTTACTGCACTGTTACCTCAGGGAGTTTTAAAAAAAAATCTATTTTAAATGTCATGGCAACTTGATGAAAATCATTATTTGTATTTCTTTGGCAAGGTTCAACTTTTTTTTGTATTCTCCTTGGCCATTTGTATTGTTCTTTAATGAATTGCTTGTGTTCTTTGACCATTCTTCCAACAGTTATTTGTCCTTCTCCTTACCGATCTTTCGAAACCCAGTATTCTTTTCATTTCATATTTTTAATTTTAAAAATTGTGATGAAATCTACACAACATCAGATTTAGCATCTTAATCATTTACGTGTCCCGTTCAGTGGCACTGAGTACATTCATACTGTTGTACAGCCATCACCACCACTCACTTCCAGAACTCGGAAGCCCGGCATTTTTAAGTTAGTTACCCTTTGCTGTGTGTTTCTTCACCAGTTTGTTTTGTTGTTTACCTTTTACTTTTGCTTGTGATGACTTTTGGTGTACAGTGTTTAACATTTGTATGTTGTCAAATTTAGTGACCTTTGTTATGTTTTCCTCCCTCCCTCCCTCTCCTCTTTTCTTACTTCCCTTCCTCCCTTTTCCCCCTCCTTCCTCCCATCTTTCCCTCTGGAAAGCCTTTCCCATTTGGCAGCTTTTATTGATTTTTTTGTACATATGTAGGTTTGCCCTCAATTGGCAGGAAAACATATTTGAAATCTAGACTCTTGTCAAATAACTTAATCTTAAATCGTCTGTTACCAAACTTTGTAAAAAAAAAAAAATTTGAGAGAAAAAAATACTCTTCAGAGATGATTGCCTGAAGTACACACCGAATCTTAATTCTGGGGAGAGTCCTAATGCAGCATAAGGCCTTTGCTTCCAGCCCGGTAATTACACCTTCTCTAACTCTCAGTCCCTTCTCATTTATCATGAGTGTGTGCAGAAGTTGAAGCAGGGGAAACAGAGACTCAGGTTGTTTGCGCCTTATCCTGTTACCGCTAGCTCCTTCCTCTATATCATCCTCTGTACCCACATTGCCCTTAAGAAGGATAATCATTCTACCACTAATAAGTGCTAACCCCGTGTAGCTTAACATGCCTAACATTTTACAGACATTATCCCAGTTAACTGCCACAAGAGCCATACAAGATAGGAAATACTACTATTGTCATTTTACCGATGAAAAAAATGGTTGCTTTGAGAGGTAAAGTGGCTTGTCCAGTATAGCACATTGATTGTATGTGGAGGAATGAGATGTCAGTTCAAACTCAGACCTGATTCCAGAACCAAACTTTTTTTTTTTTTTTTTTTTTCCGGTACGCGGGCCTCTCACTTTTGTGGCCTCTCCCGTTGCGGAGCAACAGGCTCCGGACGCGCAGGCTCAGCGTCCATGGCTCACGGGCCCAGCCGCTCCGCGGCATGTGGGATCCTCCCAGACGGGGGCACGAACCCGCGTCCCCTGCATCGGCAGGCGGACTCTCAACCACTGAGCCACCAGGGAAGCCCCAGAACCAGCCTTTTAACTGGTATTCTTTCCATGTATACACACACACACACACACACACATCACACACACACACACATATAACATATATACACACAGACTTCCCCACCTGGTTTCCTGATGCTTATGTGGCAATATTTCCATTCACTCCTGTCATTGATACAGTAGAGGAGGCAAACAGAGTAGATTAAGCAGACTAGCAACTTCTAAGATACTGAACTGAAATATTTTGGAGTAGATTTATAACTTCTCTCATTCTTGAAACGTCTGATGACATTTTGTCCTCGTTCCTCTCAGCTCAAGCATCTCACGGGTGTAATGTGCTCTGAGCAGGGGAGGTCAAGTGAAGATAGAGGCCAGAGACAAGTGGGTTGGTCTTATTTGGCGATTGTAGTAAATGGTCTGTGTTACAGTCTGTGATTGAAGGAAGCTTGCTGTGGTGGGGGAGATGGAGCCTGGGAGAGCTGCTTTAAAAACTGGCAGTCTTTTCGTTAGTATTTGGATGATTAATCATTCTACTTTCTGTTAAATTTTAAACAGAGTGAGAAATTAGGTCAATGGGAACAGTTCTCCTATTTCTTTCTTTGAAAAATTTGGGACAGTGACGGCCTTCAATTTCCTAGGGTTATTTTGCTCTTATATTCATATCTATCAATTATTTAGAGCTTAAGAAGCCTGCAAAAAATAGGGACTGTGTGCTGTTGCCTTTTGGGGTGGGTGAGAGTACAGTTCGCTGGTCACCCCATGAGTGCCTGACTGTCGTGGCCCTTGTCAGATCCTCAGCGCCTACTCAATGCCTGGCATGATACATTTTTGATCAAAGTACTGCTTGGTATGGATGGAGTGGGGGAAGAATAAGGATCAAGCAGAGAGAACAGTTTGGAACCAGGCTTCCAGGCAGGTTTGGGGATGATTGAGAAAGCGCAGTTGTCCCATTAAAATTGGCTCTAACAGAGGCTTGTGTTTATGATTATTTGCAGGAAGATTACCACTTTGAATATACAGAATGTGATAGCAGTGGCTCCAGATGGAGAGTTGCCATTCCGAATTCTGCAGTGGACTGCTCTGGCCTGCCTGACCCAGTGAGAGGCAAAGAATGCAGTACGTTTTGACTTTTTGACCACTTGTTTTCCTGATTAAACCGTAAGCCCTTCATATGAGCCCGAGAAGTTCCTTGTAGTGCATATGTAAAAGATCTTTGAAAAAAAGAACATTGATCCAGCAGAGCAAAAGCATCCTTTCTCAACACTCAGTGCCCTTACGTCTGGTCTGTAACGAGCCACAGGCAATATTAAAGGGTGTTATTTTTATTTATTTGTTTAAAAAAATCTGGTGTACTGTCTTACTTGAAATTCTAAAGGGCAGAGTGGCAGAATTTCTATTTAATAGATTTCTTTTCTTCTTTACATTTTAAGAGACTTTTCAAACATTTTTGATTCACGTAGTAACGTTTGGTACGCGTAATATTGTTAAACACGTTACATAAAATGTAGCATCTTAATCATTTTTAAGTGTACAGTTCAGTGGCATTAAGTACAGTCACATGGCTGTGCTTTCATCACCAGCACACATACACACGCTTTCATCCGGCAATGGATTTCTTTTTTTTTCTTTTTCTTGCCATAGAAATATTATAATTTGACTTTATAGTGTAACGTACAGAGAGAGTAGAGAATTGATGACTGTCACATTCAACAGCTTTTAGCAGTTAAGCAAGTTTGAAGTGCAACATTTTGAATTAACAGAAATATGTCATGAAATTTATTTTCATTTGTAAAGTCTACTTTTTAAAAGCCTTGAATTTGGTGAGTCACAGGTTCCTGCAGTGAAGTCATCTTGGGGTGTCCTAGAGTTCAAAGCTGGAATAAGACAGAGAGATTATTTTGGTTTTCCTACAGCCTTCCAAATGGTATTCCTAAAAGCTGAGTTCTTTTGTTCCCAAATGAAAGAGCAGATAAGCAAATTAATTAAACGGGGAGCTAATTCCTTCCTCTTCATAGAGAAACTGTATCTCTGTTACTGGCTGGAGGAGTTTTAGCATAGGTGTGGGTTTACTGATAAAAGAGAGACAGGAAGACGGCAAGTCTTAGGAGGAAAATCAAGGAAGAAAGCCATTATTTCTTGGTGAATGATATTAAATGAATACAGAGAGAACCTAAGAACCCAGGTAACCAGAGAAAGACTTGGGTCTAGCAAGAATCTTAAGAGGATAGTGGGGTCAGTGGATATGAAGATGATCCAAGGTTGGGGTATATGTGACCACCTGTGCAGAAAGAGGACCAGCTCTCAGTGAGGGAGGATTGCAGTTAAAAGGGAAGCAGCCTGAGTATTGCCTGTGGAATTAGCTCATTGCAAAATTGCTTCTGTCACCCTCCTAGAAAATCCGTATATCATTTATCTATATTTACCTTTTACTTGTGGGCTTATTCCTTGGTTCCTTGTAAATAGCCCTATTGAGGTGGAGTGTGTAACCATTTTGAATACTACTCTGTATCTAAGTGGTGTGCTGCTGTTGGCTGGCACCGGCTTTTGAGAACTCATTGTTCTTTTGAAATGGGCCATGGTGGAGTATTTACACCATGGGAATTGGCAAACACTACAAATCAGGTGCCTTTTGAGAGCCGGTTGTTTAACACTTACCAGGACACTAGTGATTAAATTTATCGGCCAAGGGTTTAAAAATCTGTTTCAGAACTGATGCTTCAATACAAATTATTTCTATTTGAATGTTGCCAGGGATGTTTTTGCTCATTATTTACTATGATCTTCCACAGATAATGTTATGAATTTGACATGCCAGCTTGAACTGCTCTAAGAACTTGGTCTAGTAAACTCACTATTAGTTGTTTATCACTTTAAACGATGATAGTACTTACTTTAAAAATGATACCCGGAAATGATACTACTTATGTGATGGCTGGGGTATTTTTTGTCTTGGTAGTTTGTCTGAAATCTGAATTTACACGTATGTTTGTGTCATATACTTATATCAGCTCTGGAAGTTATTAGTCTGGCCTCTGATTGTGACCTTTTTTTGTATGGTAAAGGCAAGTTATTTTGAAACTCACTGCTGAAGGCAGTTATGGTAATAAGTGAATATTCCTTCAGTGGCTTAGATTTTCTACTGCTAGTAATAGCTACCATTTCTCATACACAGATTACATGCTAAACATCGTGCCTGGAACTTTGCATCATTTTCTGTTGTATCCTCACAACAACCGTCTCAGATAGCTAGTCTTAGTACTTCCACTTTACTGATGAGAAAACTCAGACTTAAAGTGGTGAAATAAGTTACTGCAGGTCGGATCATATAGCCAGGACATGGCAGATCTGGGGTTCAAGTACAGACATGTTTGATTCCAGAGCCTGTCTCTTACCCACTGAGTTAGATTGCCACTTGAAGATGACAGCCTGGAGGAGCTTCCAGGACCCCGTTGGGGTGGGGATGGTGTGGCCCAGCAGTTGGGCCACGTAAAAGAAAAGAAAAACGCGGAACGCGGCAGCTTCAAGTAAGTGAAAAATATTTAGGGTGGTGGTTGTGTGAGACATAATTTCCCCAGATCCTAGTGTCTCTCAGTGAAGCAAAACCCAGAATGTGTCCTCGGTGGAAATTCCTGTAGAGTCTTCAAAATGTAATTAGCTAGATCTTTCCCCCTTCCTCAGAAAGAAGCAGTAGAGGAGGCCTTTCCTTAGGAAAGGGATTATGAGAATGTTTATGTAGCACCTGTGCATTTTTTAAATAGAATTGATGGGCAAGCTATATTATATCTTTATTTCTTTAAAAATCATGTAAAATCTGGCTACAAGGCTCTAAGTGAAGTTAATGAGAAGTCAGGTATCAGTTTTTGCTGTGGCGGATCCCTGGACTGTATGTGAGCTTGAGGCTTGCTGCCCTCAGGAAGTGGGATGGAGAGACCCCTGGTTATTAATTAACTGACACAGCGTCTCATTGTCCTGCTGTCCCCCTGCTCTGGAAACCTCAGTGTCTTAGGCAGTGTTGCCGTGGGCCACTGAAATGACTTCATCTCGCTCCTTCTCTCTGCTGGCTCCAGGCTTAGCTCCAGGGAACTTTGCTGCTTCTTCCAAGCCGGGGTGCTGAGTCTCGTGTCCGTGGGCATCACTCGGGCACAGCTTGCAGGTAGCATGTCATTCCTGAACACAGCACTCATTGCCTCCTCCCAGAACGAGGGGATATAACCCCTGTTCTGACTCCATCCCTTCTCCACTGCTGCGTCACTTCCCTCTTGAATTAGAGTTTAAAAAATCTTCCCTTGACTCTCTGGGTGTCCTCTTGACTTTCTTAGATTGTCAAAAACAATAATCATTTTGGAATGGTTGCCTGAATGGGGTACCTTCTCTCTCTCCTTCTTCTCTCTCTTGTCTCTTCTCTCACCAACCACACAGGGGAAAAGGGACTTGTTGTTTCAAACCAAACCTTAGAAATAAAAGCCTGGCTACTAGGAGTGAGGAGAGAATTCCTTTACCTATTGCCTTACATATTTTCAGAGAAGTCTAGAGCACCAAAGGGAAATAAACATAAGTTATCTCTTCCTTTGGGGAGTGTGTATCTTCTATCGCCTACTCCTTCCCGTATTTCTCGGCCCATGACTTCAACCTTAACACATCATTTTCTAACTGCGGATGACTATTTAAGATATTTGTAATCCCATTTGGTATGTTAGCATCATTGTGGGCATTGTTTAATCTTGTACTTCAGTATTTATATAAACTAATATTTGGTTCTTAGATTAAGAAATGCTGTATACAGATTAGAAGAAAAACCCTTGACTACAATTGTTTTCCTTTTTCCATTGTGTCTCTCTGAACTATTGTCATAACCTGCATTTCATGGGCCTTAAGGAGTAAGCAGAGGTGACAGTTTGAGTCAACATCTTTTGGTTCTAGTTTGGAGTTGAAAGAGAGGAAGGATTCTCATGGAAAGAGAGTTGGCTTTAGCTTCCTGGGTGGGATGTTTAAAAATCCAGTTTTGGGGGGATCATAGCTCTTTGAAATGTAGGCTCTTCCGCAGGATTCAATACCTAGTCTATTTCAGTTGTATAGCGTTGTTATTGGTATGGCAGCCAGTGCATCTGGGCAAATTGAGTACGTTGATATTGAATGGTGATTGCGTATCATGCTGGAAGTCTGTTCTGTGGAATACTCATCCCAAGAAGTATTTCATGTAAACAAAAAAAGCGTGTTGAGGTTTTCTGTCGTGAAATACCAATACTTTTAAAAAATGGTGAATGCCGTATCCCCTTGATGGAGGGATGCAGTCCACATTTTCATAATAAAGTCTCTGAGAAACATGGTAATTATGTATAGAACATTTACTGTGTGTTAACTGCATTCTGTTTTACCCAGAGTTTCCCAAGTATATTTGATTATAGAACTCTTATCCAATGTGTAGTTGTACCCTTTTGCTAATTTCTGCATATAACGTTTTTGGAGGAACACAGATTTAAATACACATGGCAGGCTAATTTAGTAAATTTTTATACGTTGTTACTTGTGCTATGATTTAACTAATTTCATACAGCTTCTTTGCTCTGTAAGTCTCAGTGGGAGCATTACCGCATGGGTGTCCAGTCCCAGGCCTCCCACAGTTCGTGGTCAGGTGTGATATACACCTCAGATGAAACCCCAGATCTGCAACAGACTTGTATGTCTTGAGCAAAATATTTAGTCCACGGGTATTTATTGAGTTTTAATTCGTTCACTAAACATTTGTTGAGTATTTCCTAAATTCTTGATGATAGGGATCCAGAAATAAATGAACAAGAGATTCCTGTTTTTTCCAGGACTTTTTATTCTAGTAAGGGAGCCCGTGGGTAATAAATTATTTCGAGTATAGGGGCAAAGTGCAAGATAGATACAAATACCTAAGGTGATCTTGCCGGGGAGGGAGGAGTCAAGAGGACCTCACAGTGAAGCAGGTGTGAGTTTGAAATGCAGACTGAATCACCTTGGAAAGTTATCTGACCCCTGGCAGGTTGACGTGAAGAACTGCGCCCTGACTACGAGTTGAGACAGGGATTAAATGCCATACTTTACGGACCGTTACGTGTTAATTTTCTGAGGATCTCTGAGGTGAACCCTGAAGGAAGGTGTTCACGCACTCGATGAAGCTGAGTGGCATTTGAGGCAGAGGAAACGCGGGCAGAGGTGCAACTTAGAGGCAGCACTGGGTTTTCCTGGGGGCTATGGGAGGTCTGTGTGGATGGCACTCAGGGAGAATGTGAGCAGGGACAGAGATTCTGACAAATCTCATAGGCTCGGTGTGTTACACCAAGGACTTTAACCTGGAGACGGCTATTCGCAGGTGTTTGAGGGCCTTAAATGGAATGATAAATATAATCTATAGTGCCTGGAGTCATAATTATATAATAATATAACTTAGTGAAAATAGCAATAAAATGTATAATAGCCAATCTTTACTTGCTGTATGTCAGGCACAGCTGTAAATGCTTTACAGGTATTCAGTCAAACCCAGTCATCCCAACGACCTTGTGAAGGAGGCACTGGGATACCTCCCGCAGGTAGGTCAAAGGCAGAACCGGGATTTGAAACCGAGCAGTCTGCCTCCTGGGTCCGTGTTCTTAACCCCTATGGTGTCGCGCCTCTTTGGACAGGACTACAATGTTCGTTGAGCAAGTTGTTAGGCCCCTTCTTGAGGCATTGTGGTCACCTTACATTTACCTCTTGATAGAAATACGATGCAAATCTCCTATAGGTAAGTGGAGTTTTTAAAAGATGGCATCTAAAGGCTCTGATATATTGCTTGGGGGTTTATTTTAATTGATTACTGACCTGCTTGTAGATTTTATTCTTAATTGTGTCTATTTTTATGAAAGGTAAGGGAATAACGTTCTGAATGTAAGGCACATTTGTAGTTATATCCTCAAATACAATGAGTTGCTTAGCGTTTTTTTTTTTTCTGTGTCTAGAAAACTGTAGACATGTCCAGAAAACATACATATAGTATGCGTTCATTATCTGACATGTATTAGAGAAATATTGGTATTTTTTCAACTACAGAAATTCTTAATTTAGAATAGAGTCCTGTTTCATTCTTCCCAAGAGGAGAGGAGCTGTCATCCTCTCCTGGATCCTAAGGCAGCTTCAAATACTGGGATATTTGTTGATTGAATAACCTTGGTGCCATCAAATTAGAGACTGCCTTTGGTGTTTCATTTCCATAGGTGACACACGGAGATCTAATCAGATTAGTAAAACTTTATTCTACGTATGAAAGGACAGAAACATTTTGTCCTCAATAGGCTTAGTTTGGGATGTTGATGCATCAAATTCCAGGTGGGAAGAGTGTTGGAGTTAAGTCTGCTCAGCAACACGCGAGCGGTGGATGAAAGGCAGCAACGCATGAGATTGTTACGATAACAGATCAGAAACAGACTTTACATCAGTTGTGTTTGATGGGAGCTATGGTCGAGGGAGCTTCTTTGAAAAAAGTGTTTTATGAGGAGATGAGAGAACTCAGCCCTCAAAACGGCAAAATCAAGGGCAGAGAAACTATCAGGAAGTACAGGGTGACCGACACTTTCTAAGGAAGAGGAAAAGTTCAGGAAGATAAGAATCGAAGTGTTGGGACATAATTGGAAGTTGAGAAAACTGATTTCACAGATGCATTGCTCTACCCCCTTTGGTGACCTCATCAAATACCCTCAACATTTTCCTTCTCCTGACCTTCGCTGTTAGATTTTTTTTTCCATAAACCTTGTGTCCTCCTGTGCTCGATGAACTGGAATTTGTCTTCTTCCCCATCAAACACCGAAGTCAAGAAGCCACAATAAAACACACTTGTGGGTTTGTTTTTAAAGGTGGAATTTACCTTAGTTAGCTTTTGCTTGTAAAAAAAGATGGGAAGTTTTAATCTAGGCTCCACTAATTTAATGGGGATTATAGCTGTGGTGTTACATGGATCAGTTTTCTATGTAACACCAGGAGTTGGTGATATTTTTTGGGGGGGTGGGCAGGAGGGAGGGCAGGTATTCTGGCTGATCTGTCTTCTCTGCAAAGCGCAGTGACTGTCATACCATCCTAACTGTTAGGGTTCTGTGAGGACCCATTCTCTGGAAAGAGTGTTAGACGTGAGAATTCATTTTCACAGATGAGAGGCAGTCCTTTGACTGAATATTCTTTTCAGAGAACAGTGAATTAGAGAACATTGGCCAGAGTGGTTTGTATTAATGTACTGCTTTGTATGTCTCCTGTCTCCCTTTCATTTTTGTAAAATGAGAGGTGAAAATTATTTTTTCTCCCTTCTCTGTCAAAGAATTTCCCAAATCTGAACTTACAAACATCTGTGTGGCCGTCATCTTCATCCCCAAGTCTTAATGGAAAGTTAAAGGTGGTTATTGGTAGCCTCAGGCTTAAAGAATTCGGTTCTGATCGTTTAACTGTGCCACTTCAGACTTTGCACAGCAGCTCGTGTGTTAACTCCACGTGTGGCCAGCCAGCCCTGCTGGAACCAGAACTCACGTCTTTTGACTTCTGGGGCAGAGGTATGTTTTTTGAATTCTATTCTCCTTTACTTCAGATACGAACAGTGGATTTTTCTTAGCTTAGCTATAATAAAATCTTTTGGCTCCATGGTACTGCAGGGAGTCTGTTTATTAGGTAGAGAGTCATAAGAGTCATGAGACTCATAGATAGTGAGTCTGCCTGTGGTGACTGTAGAAAACTTGAACTAAGATGCTCTAGGTCACACAGATGAGGAAACTCGGCATCCATATTGGGAGGGTTTGTACCAGGTGATCTCGAAAGTCCCTTTTGGTCACCCTGATAGGTTTAAGTGTTATTACATATCATAATTTATTCATTCTATGATCACATCATACCTTATATTCCATCACCTGTGCATTAGAGTGGAGGAGACCAATATAGCTCCTCAGTGGTCATGAATATATACTCCTCATAGGAACACTGCAGTGTCTGCTGCTGTTAGAGTTTGCAAAGTGTTGCCTTCTGTTACTCTCCTCCAACCTTATCGCGAACATGGCAGACAGGTGACGTACTCACAATCAGCCTGCATTGCTGCCTTGTGGATTTTGACAAGAAAAACACACTTACGACAAATAAAATCTCAATGAAACGGAACAAAGATTCCCTTCAGCCAAGGGGAAAATTGCCTTCAGTGAATAAGAACATCAGCAAGAAATGGCCTCTTGTTCTTTTTCTTTTTAAAAAAGTTTTATTGAAGTAGAGCTGATGTACAGCGTCGTGCCAATCTCTGCTCTACAGCGAAGTGGCTCAGTTACACGTGTATATAATATGTGTATAATATGTGTGAATTTTTAAAATATTCTTCTCCATTATGGTTTACCACAGGATACTGAATATAGTTCCCCGTGCTCTACGTTAGGCCCTTGTTGTTTATCCATTCTAAATGTAATAGTTTGCATCTACCAACCCCAAACTCCCAGTCCATCGCTCTCCCTTCCCCCCACCCCCCTTGGCAACCACAAGTCTGTTCTCCATGAGTCTGTTTCCGTTTTGTAGATCGGTTCATTTGTGCCATATTTTAGATTCCGCATATAAATGATATCACATGGTATTTGTCTTTCTCTCTCTGACTTACTTCACTTAGTATGATCATCTCTAGTTGCATCCATGTTGCTGCAAATGGCATTATTTTGTTCTTTTTTATGGCTGAGTAGTATTCCATGGTATATATATACCACATCTTCTTTATCCATTCATCTGTTGATGGACATTTAGGTTGTTTCCATGTTTTGGCTATTGTGAACAGTGCTGCAATGAACATAAGGATGTATGTATCTTTTTGAATAGTTTTGTCTGTATATTCCCAGGAGTGGGATTGCTGGATCATAAGAAACGGCCTCTTTTTTTTTTTTTTTTTTTGCGGTACACGGGCCTCTCACTGTTGTGGCCTCTCCCGTTGCGGAGCACAGGCTCCGGACGCGCAGGCTCAGCGGCCATGGCTCACGGGCCCAGCTGCTCCGCGGCATGTGGGATATTCCCGGACCGGGGCACGAACCCGTGTCCCCTCATCGGCAGGCGGACTCTCAACCACTGCGCCACCAGGGAAGCCCAAGAAATGGCCTCTTTTAATGTACTGTTTTGGAGTCTTCCTGTCTCACTTTCATTTTTTTAAAAATGAGAGAAATTATTTTTCTTCTTTAAGAATTTCTCAAATAAGAACTTAGAAAAGAAAATGTCTGAGCATTCTCCTTGTCACTGGTACTGAGGGGGGAGGAGCAGCCAAGAGTCGCTGGATTGAAGCTGATGTTCACCTTTTTAGGCGCCATTTCTTACTTCCTTTTTGTTTTCTGTGGGAAGAATTATAAACCTGGCGGGCAGTTGAAGCTTTAATAATCTGATAATGATAATTGATTGGCTAAATGATTGATGAAGGTAAAATGTATCATTTTTGAGACCCACAATCTGTGCATTATTTTCCCTGTTTGTACTTTCCTTGATGGCTGTGAATAATAGTAATAGTTGGAAGAGTGTTCTTATATAGTCAGTAATGACAATGCCTGCAGCTTTAACCTTGTTTTATTTATCTTATGTAAATGAAATGAGACAACTGAAGAAAATAGGCGTATTGGCTTATCTTAATTCTGGAATTGATTTAATTAATCATTTCCCTATAAATATATGGAACTATTTTTTATTTAGCTATTAACTTAGGTTAACAGATACGATAGTTTTACAGTGAATTTATCTTAGTGAAATGTAAATGCAGTCTATGTTGAGGAAGATAAGTCTAGACTAGACTAGACTAGATGCTCCATGAGAGTAGGGACTATTTCCATCTTATTCACCAGAATACCCTTGGTGCCTAGTGTTTGCCTACTAACTACTAGATAAGAAATATCTGGTGAGTGACATAATATAGTGTGATTCCCATATACTTACCTGTAATGAGAGTGCATAGGCTCCCTATACCATCAACATCTCATTGAACAGGTAAACTGAAAATTTTATTACTGCTTCTTATTGCTGTTTACTGTTTAGAAAAGAAATTTTAGTAGTAACTTTGAATTAAAGTAGCAAAAATGGATGAATTATGAATAAAGGTAATTGATAGCCATCATCTTCCATAGCGTGAGGTCTCTGAAGGAAGAAAAGCAAAACTAAGAGGTCCTTGTGATGAACAGATTAAAAATAGATGTTCTTTATTGTTAGGCATAAATCATAGATGATAATCAGCATGTAAATGATTCAATTCATAGACTGTTATTTGGTACATTGTACGGGGTGGTTGCATGATGACAGTAAAGCTTTAAATTTTCATGTCATATTTTATTCTCAGAGTGGTTTTCAGTCTCTCATAGGACCACAAGCAGTCCTGTGAGGGAGGAGGGGAAAGCCGTGTCATCCTTAGAATGTGAATGCATGGAGGCAAGGAGGGTTAAATAAGTTGCCCAGCCATTTGCTGACTGGGGACAGATGGATATAAATGTTTTTTCCCACACCTGCATATTTCTATCTTTATAGTAGTATATAGTATATATACTCTGTAGTATATATATTATGTATAGTAGAGCATATATAGTTCTCCTAGAAGAGAACATAGGCAAAACATTCTCTGACATAAATTGTAGCATTGTTTTCTTAGGTCAGTCTCCCAAAGCAATAGAAATAAAAGTAAAAATAAACAAATGGGACCTAATCAAACGTATAAGCTTTTGCACAGCAAAGGAAACTATAAACAAAGGAAAAGACAGCCTGTGGACTGGGAGAAAATATTTGCAAATGATGTGACTGACAAGAGTTTAATTTCCAAAATATGCAAATAGTTCATACATCTCAATAACAAAAAAACAAATAACCCAATCAAAAAATGGGTGGAAGATCTAGATAGACATTTCTCCAAAGAAGACATACAGGTGGCCACTAGGCACATGAAAAGATGTTCAACATGGCTAATTGTTAGAGAAATGCAAATCAAAACTGCAATGAGGTATCTCCTCACACCAGTCAGAATGGCCATTATTGAAAAGTCTACAGATAACAAATGCTAGAGAGGGTGTGGGGAAAAGAGAAGCCTCCTACACTGTTGGTGGGAATGTAAATTGGTACAGCCAATATGGAGAACAGTATGGAGGTTCCTTAAACTGAAAATAGAGTTGCCATTTGATCTAGCAGTCCCAGTTCTGGGCATACCTCTGGAGAAAACTATAATCCAAAAAGATACATGCACCCCAATGTTCACTGCAGCACTACTTACAGTAGCCAAGACATGGGAGCCACCTAAATGTACATGGACAGATGAATGGATAAAGGCAATGTGGTCCAAGTATACAATGGAATATTACTCAGCCATAAAAAAGAATGAAATAATGCCATTTGCAGCTGCATGGATGGATCTAGAGATTTTCATACTAAGTGAAATAAGTCAGAGAGAAAGACAGATCCCATACATATCATATCACTTACATATGGAATCTAAAATATGACACAAATGAACTTATTTATAAAACAGAAACAGACTCAGAGACATAGAAAACAAATTTATGTTTACCAAAGGCAAAAGGGGGTGAGGGAGAAATAAATTAGGAGTTTGGGATTAGCAGATACAAACTACTATATATGAAATAGATAACCAGCAAGGTCCTACTGTATAGCACAGGGAACTATATTCAGTATCCTATAATAAATCATAATGGAAAAGAATATGAAAAAGAATATGTGTATATACGTATAACTGAGTCACTTTGCTGTACACCAGACACTAACGAAACGTTGTAAATCAACTATATTTTAATTTTAAAAAGTCTTATGTTGTACTGTAAGCGAATTCAAATGAAGAGTATAGTCCTTAATATTATAAAACCCCTTCTAATTCAACTAAAAACCAAAGGCCAAGAAAGCAGAGTCCAAGTAGAAAGTAGATGTGGGTAGGACAGAAGGTATAAGAAAAGGAAAAGCTGGTCCTCACTGATGCCTGCCTGAAGAGGTCGGTAGGGCCGTGTTGACATCATCTCATGGAGTAAATTGTGTTTAGTAAGAACGTGTGGCTCTTCCTTTCCTTTGACATGTGGCTCTAGAGCTGGCTTCCAGGGTAGAAAAAAAGATTGAGGAGCAAGCAATAATTAAAATACAAAAAGCTGTAGACTCTTTAGTTCCTCTGTATTACTAAAGGCCCTATACCTATTCACCTAACTTTGACCATGTAATTATTCTAAAGATGTGTAAAATCATCAATCCAGTGGCAGAATTCTGATTGTCCCAGACTCCTGAATTATATTATTAATAATTGCAGCTGGGGCTTCCCTGGTGGCGCTGGGGTTAAGAATCCGCCTGCCAATGCAGGGGACACGGGTTCGAGCCCTGGTCTGGGAAGATCCCACATGCCGCGGAGCAACTAAGCCTGTGAGCCACAACTACTGAGCCTGCGCGTCTGGAGCCTGTGCTCCGCAACAAGAGAGGCTGCGATACTGAGAGGCCCACGCACTGCGATGAAGAGTGGTCCCCGCTTGCCACAACTAGAGAAAGCCCTCGCACAGAAACGAAGACCCAACACAGCCAAAAATTAATTAATTAATTTAAAAATAATAAAATAAAAGCTCCTTAAAAAAATAAAAAATAAAAATAATTGCAGCTAACAATTATTATGTGCTTTATGTCAGGCACACTGCTAAATATTTTATAAGGAATATCTCATTTACTCCCAAAACTCTTGGATATAGATATTACTATTATTTTCCTTTTATAGGTGTGGACATTGAGGCATATAGAAGTTAGTAACTTGCTAAAATATTTCATAAGTGTGTGTGTTTCAGCTATAATATATTAAAAATTTCATAAGATACCTGGGGGTAGGGAATTGTTATTGCTTTATAACGCACATGAATATTTTTTAACAGTTCAAGACAGCAAATGAAGAAAGATGTGACATATAATAATGAATTAATTTGACATTACTTGCCCTTTTTGCATTGACTATAATAATTATTGCTTGAATTGAATTTTCTTGGCACATGAGTTTTGGAATCAGAGAGCTAAATTTGAATATCATGTTTGCCACTTGTTAATTGGATAATTTTCTAATAGGGTTATTTAAATGTACTGTGTGTCAGTTTCTGCTTCTGGCGAATGGGCATAGTATCTTCCTCCTTCACAGATCTATTAAAACACATCAATCCTGATTATTCATGGATTCCATATTTGCAAATTTACCTACCTTAAAAAATTTATTTGTAACTCTCAAATCAGTCCATGTAATACTTTCACTGCCATTTGCGGACATGTACAGAGCAGTAAAAATGAGTCACCCGACCATGTGGTCCCAGCTGAGGTTGAAGACGGTGACAGGCTGCCTCCTTATTTCATCTCGCATACTGCCAACAGTGTCGTTTGCACAGTCTATTTAATGCCATGTGTTTTGCATTCTTATGCTTTTTATTGGTGAGCTTACTGTTTAAAATAGTGCTGAAGTGCTGGCTAGTGATCCTGAGTGCAAGAAGGCTGTCCCTTGCCTTTTGGAGAAAATTCACGTGTTAAATAAGCTTAGTTTAAGTATAAGTATTAGTGCCGTTGGCCGTAAGTTTAATGTTGCTGAATCAACAATATATTTTAAATAAGATGTTTTCCGGCTGAAAAACCCGTAAAACAAGATATTGATGAAGATGATACTGTGACTTGTTGATGAAGATATTGTCACTAGAGAATCACAGGAGCCTAAGCCTGTATTTTCCCCAGGAGCAATGGTTCATTATTTGCCAGTTTAGTTTTCACGATAACTTTGTATAACTACTGTGAGTAAAAAGAATTGGCTGTGTTATACTCAATACATTTACTGTTAACGTTATCTCTCAGTTTTCCTTCTGACCTTAGAGAAATACCTCCGAAAGAGTTGGCGATATTCTTAATGACTTTAAAGGGCAGTGGGCACTCTCTGAAATAACACAAACACAATCATCTCCTTTTTAGAGTCTAGGGTCCCTTTTAACAACTTATCATAAAAAGTTACTTCTCACTATTTAAGTTAAGAGTTCAGTTTTGGACACTAGACTAAACTGTCTTCAAAGATAACTTTGTTTTATCAGAAAGTAAATATTTTCGGTTTGGCAGGCAGTGCAGTCTCTCTCACAGCTATTCACCTCTGCCACTGCGGTGTGCAAGTAGCTATAGACAATAGGTATATGAACGGTTATGACTGTGTTTCAATAAAACTTTATTTACAAAAACAGGTAGCAGGCCGGATTTGGCCTGTGAGCTCTAGTTTGCTGACCCTTGATTTAGTGTAATGTGGGCTCTTGTTTTATGGTATTGTTTATCAGTTTTCTAGAAGACCTATAAACCATAAAAAGTAAAATAAATTTTTTTCTATAACTGTTTCTTTCTTGGTATGTTGTAGTGATCATAATCACGTGTTGTGAGCATTTATTAAAGGCAGGGCCCTGTATTAACCACTTTATACTGGTTTTTAGTTTCTCGTTATACCTCTGTCAGGCAGCACTATGATTATTACCTTATTTTTTCTGAGATAGAAACTGAGGCCCGGAGAGGTGACGTATCTCACTCAAGGTCACAGATTTAGGGAGTGGTACAACTTGACCCCAAGATAGTTTTGACCTTATAGCCAGCATGCAATACTTTTTGCCTAACCTTTCCTTATTTTCTGATGTTCTGCTAATTTAGGGATGTTGATTTGAGGGTTAGAAATGCATTGTACAGCATCTTAAGCTTTTCTGAAGAAAAACATTTATTCCGTGGATAAGTAAGTAGATGAGTGTGGGTTTTAACTCTATTTCTTTAATTCGTTTTTTTAAAATTAGCTTGTTTTATTTCTTGTTACATTTCCAAATGTATTCTAAAAGGGAGTTTACCTAAATGTGAAGTTTTGCTGCTTCGCTCTCTGCTGGGAGATTTGTTTTTCTTCTTTGGATAATTTAGAGGTCTTATTTTGTTCTTGTGTCTTTATAATATCCTGATTAAAGGATTAGAAAGCTCTTTGCTACGTTTGAGTGACTAATACTGCTCTGAGCACAGAGCCACACTCTTGGGGGACATAGATTTGCATTTGCTGAATGAATAAAAACTTAGCAGCAGAATTGCCATCTTTTCTATAACTGTGTCAGCTGTCCTGCGTATTGCCTGTGGCTGCTGTTTTCTGGCTCTAGTTCTGAGCATTAACACAGAACTTGACATCATCAGTAAAAAGAAGGAGGTTGTGGAAATGACTCAGTGGGAGTCGTGAATAGTGAAAACATGGATTCATGGTGGAGATACTTGTTTAGCTATTGCATGTGAAGCACTACCCTCTCATTATCCCCGTTAAGTTTATATCACTCACTGGTTCAGCCTTTTATTTGCCCTCAGTATTTGCCCGGTACAATTAGGAATTCAAAAATAACAATGATCCCTGCTTTCTGGAAGCTTGAAGTCTCACATCAATTGATAAGTGGTATCTATCTATCCATCCATCCGTCTGTCTATCTTTAAGGGGGGTATTATGAGAAGAGTATTGTAGGAGCACAGAGAGAGGCACAGGTGACTGCCTGGTGGGGTAAGGCCCCACCTTCTGTTCTGAAGAGGGTCGTTTTTTGACTTAGGAACGGGAGTTTTCCAGGTGAGCAGGTGCGTCGGTCAGCATCTCCGAAGAAAGACCACAGCGGCGAGAAAGAGGATGAAATATTCTGGGAGTGATAAGAATTTTGTTATGGTTGGAAGAGAACGGGTCAAGGGATGAGCCTGGTAAAATAGGTCGGGGTCAGACTGAAGTGCATGTAGTGATAAGGGAGACTTTGGAAAGCTTTAATTAGGGTGTGACCTGATCAGAGCCTTATAAAAATAATGCTGGTGACAGTGTGAAGGGGAGGAAATTGATGGGGGGTGCGATGACTAATGGATTATACATTCTTCTGCCTTCCAGCTTTCTCCTGTGCTTCTGGGGAGTATCTAGAAATGAAGAATCAGGTATGCAGTAAGTGTGGTGAAGGCACCTACTCCTTGGGCAGTGGCATCAAATTTGATGAATGGGATGAATTGCCGGCAGGATTTTCCAACGTTGCAACATTCATGGACACTGTGGTCGGCCCTTCTGACAGCAGGCCAGATGGCTGTAACAAGTAAGAGTCCAAAGGATCCTTGAGAAGGGTGTGGTCGCTCTTTTCCAGAAAGATGTTGAGGATAATCTTGGTAGTGGTTGGGATTATAGATAAACTAATTGCAAGTAGTCATGTTTTTTTTTAACAGTCCTTATGAATAATGTTGCTGAACTTTCATGAGGTTAAAATAGTTGCTCTTAGGACATAATAGGTACTGTATGCAAAAAATTCAATAAAGCTATTAAGAAAACAAGTTAATTTTCTAATAATACATTTATAACTATATTAAAGTCAGTGGTATGTCTACAAACCCTTCTGTAACTTTAATGAATAACTTCAATGTTTTTTCTTTTCCCCTGAGAGGAAAAATGTATAACCTTCATTTTGACAGTTGAGTGTCTCCGGTTACAGAGTGGGTTAAACACCTAAAGTGGAAAGCACCTTTACTTAATTTCCACCTTTTTAATAGGAGATTATTAGGTTTGCCTGTGACAACATTGGAGGAATGATAAACTGTTTTGAAAAAACACAAAATGTTTATCTTTGGGCTGTTACCCTTCCTGTTTTCTTGTATTGACTATGTAACATTCCCCTTTCACGTGGCCATGTTTAGGAGAATTTAACTTTAGGCCTCGGGCTACCTTCTGACAAGGATGGTTTCTCACGACTCAGTATTTTTATTCTGAGCTAAAGATGCTGGGGAATTATTTAGCTGTGATAACAGATGTGTTTTCTCCTCCCTCGTTCCTACCTTCCCTCCATTCCCCCTTGCTTTATATAGCTGTCTCTCTGTCCGCCAGTTGATATTTTTACTCTTCTGATAACAGTCATTTCATCACATAGGGTTGTGACGTTAGATAGCATTAACAGAATTGTTATATCTAATAGTTCTAACTATGTATACAATGTGTATGTGCGTATATATACACGTACGTATGTGTATATGTACACACATGCATACACTGTTGACCCATGAACGATGTGGGAGTTATGGGTGCCGATCCTCCTTTGAGTTGAAAATCCACTTATAACTTAACAGTTGGCTTTTTGTATCCACCCTTCGGCATCTGGCGGATTCAGCCAACCATGGATCAAGTAGTACTCTAATGTGTCTTTAGTGAAAATAATCTGCGTGTAATGGGACCCATGCAGTTCAAGATGTATATTTATGTATGTACATACACACACACACACAAGCATCCCCTGCTTTTCCCAAGATTGCTTTATATCATTTCACTTTTATGAAAAACCTATATTAGTACCTGTTTTTGCTAACCAAAAGAAATCTGAAGAGGATTTTCGCTTTTACAAAAAAAGGGCAAAAAGCAAAAATACTGTTCAGCATTGGTTTTGCAGCAAGGGGGGCTGTCATAGTGGCAGTGTGCACCATGGGCAGCGAGAGTGGTACCACCAGGCTCTCTCCTGGAACTACATGCAGCATCTCAGCATCAAGCCACCGTAACTTTGAACTGTGTCTGGGATCTATGCTTTATCTTGATTTATTTTGTAAATCCATTAGTAAGATGTGTCGTAAGGTAATTGCTTCTTTGCTTTGCACCATTTCAGCTTATGAAAGGTTTCATAGGAACACTGTACTTTTGTGTAACGGGGGAAACGTGTGTGTGTATAATTTAATTCAATTTTTTTAAATAAAAGTGTTCCTTAGGGGAAGGTAGTAGTAGGATATTATGAGATCTCACATCTTTGTCTTGGTGGGCAGGAGATATTGTGTGGCTTCTTTTTCTAATTCCAAAAAATTTGGAATTGTTTATTCATTAAAGAGATTGAATGATAAGCAGAAATTTTTCGGTGTATTGAGTATAACTGTCTCAGTGTAAATTTCAGCCTGTTACTTTTTCGCTTATCTCCCTTCCTCCCTCCCTCCTTTTTTCCTTTCTTCCTTTTTTTGTCCACCCAATATTGTATTCTTTTTTTAAAAAAATTAATTAATTAATTTATTTTTGGCTGTGTTGGGTCTTCATTTCTGTGCGAGGGCTTTCTCTAGTTGTGGCAAGCGGGGGCCACTCACTATCGCGGCCTCTCTTGTTGCGGAGCACAGGCTCCAGATGCGCAGGCTCAGTAGTTGTGGCTCACGGGCCTAGTTGCTCCGCGGCATGTGGGATCTTCCCAGACGCTCGAACCTGTGTGCCCTGCACTAGCAGGCAGACTCTCAACCACTGCGCCACCAGGGAAGCCCCCAATATTGTATTCTTTTTACTTCTTTTTAGTTGCTTGGGTCATATGGAAAGATGTTCATTGACCTTTATAAGAAACTGACTAAGAGCTTTTCAAAATGGTTGTAGCATTAGAGTCCAGCAGTGCATTTGAATTCTAGTTGTTGTACATATTTACCAACATTTGCATTGTCAGGTCTTGTTTTATTTTAGTCTTTCTAAGTGTGTGTATGAGAAATAATATCTCCTTGTGGTTTTTATTTGCATTTCCCTTCTTTATGAAGGTGTTGGGCACATTCATGTCTGTCCATTGTCCATATGTTTTGTGTGTGTGTGTGTGTGTGTGTGTGTGTGTTAAGTGTCAAAATGTTTTACCCATTTGCTATTTTTGGGGGGTCACTTTATTATTGAGCTGTAGGAGTTCTTTGTGTATGCTAGACATGAGATCATGTCATGAATATATTTACATAATATTTAACATATACACATATGCATGCAGAAATACATGTATGTGTGTGTAATATTTCCTTCTGTCTGTAGCTTTTGCCTTTTCATTTTCTCAATGGTGTCCTGTGATAAACAAAAGTTTAACATTTGAAAAAGTACAGTTTATCACTGTTTTCTGTTATGGATAGTGTTTTTATATCTTCAGATATCTTACAAAGGCCACAAATTGCAATATCTATTCTTAAAGTGTTACTAGCATTATTATTGTACTTTTATATAATATGTAAGTTTTATGTAATGTGTAAAGTTTTACACTGTGTAGTTCCCTTTACACCCTCATCTTTGAGCTATGATTATATATTATATTTAGGATCACATTATAAACCCAATAATACAATGAAATGTTTTGAAAAGAATCAATTGATGGGACTTCCCTAGTGGTGCAGTGGTTAAGAATCTGCCTGCCAGTGCAGGGGACATGGGTTCGAGCCCTGGTCCGGGAAGATCCCACATACCGCGGAGCAGCTAAGCCTGTGCGCCACAACTACTGAGCCTCTGCTTAGAGCCCGCGAGCCACAACCACTGAAGCCTGTGTGCCTAGAGCCCGTGCTCCACAACAAGGAAAGCCACCGCAGTGAGAAGCCCGCGCACCGCAATGAAGAATAGCCCCTGCTCGCCACAACTAGAGAAAGCCCTAACGCAGCGACGAAGACCCAACACAGCCAAAAATAAATTAATTAATTAAAAAAAAATCAGTTGTTTTTTAAAAAACTTAAGAGATAAAAATATGCTTATCTACATATTTACCATTATTGGTGCTCTTTCCTCCTGTATATAGGTTGTCATGTTTATCCAGTATTATTTTTTTCATCCTGTAAAATTTTCTTTATCATTTCTTGCAATGCAGGTCTGCTGCTCACAAATTCTCTCAGCTTTTTTTTTGTTTAACCTAAAAATATCTTTATTTTAGCATCAGTTTTGAAGAATATTTTGTTGGACGTATGACTCTGAGCTTTTACTTTTCCCTTTCCATGCTTTAAAGATGTTCCATTACCTCTGAATCTCTCCCTTGTTTGTGATAAAAAAAAAATTAGCTGTATTTTGTATGGTTAGTTCCCTTCTATGTAATGTGTTTTTACTTCCCTGACTACTTATAAAATGTTCTCTATATCTTTGCTGTTCAACAGTTTGACTGTGATGGTGTGGTTTTCTTTGTATTTACTCTGCTTGAAGTTCACTGAGCTTCTTGAATTTGTAGGTTGATATTGTCACCAAATTTGAGAATTATGTTAACCACTATTTCACCAGTAACGTTTTTCTGCCCCTTCCTCTCCCTCTTTTCCTTCTATGATTCCATTTACATGTATGTTAGGCCACTTGGTGTTGTCCAAAAGTCACTGAGCCTCTATTTTTTCCCCAATTTTTTTCTCTTAGACTTCAGATTACATAGTTTCTATTGCTGTGTCATTGACTATTTCTTTTGCAGTCTCAAACTTGATCTTAGGGTCTTCTGTTGAATTTTCAATTTCATGTATTATAATTTTCAGTTCTAGAATTTACATTTAGTTTTACGAATGGTTCTTATTTCCCTAAAAATAGTTGAGATTCCTCATCCCTTCACTCACCGTATTTATCTTTTATTTGATATTGTTGATTATATTTTGAAGAGCTGTCTTAAATACTTGTCTGTTTCTTTTGTTTTATTTTTTAAAATAAATTTATTTATTTTTATTTTTGGCTGCATTGGGTCTTTGTTGCTGTGCATGGGCTTTCTCTAGTTGCGAAAAGCGGGGGCTACTCTTCATTCTGGTGCACAGGCTTCTCATTGCCGTGGCTTCTCTTGTTGTGGAGCACAGGCTCTAGGCTCGCGGACTTCAGTAGTTGTGGCACGTGGGCTCAGTAGTTGTGGCTCACAGGCTCTAAAGTCCAGGCTCAGTAGTTGTGGCGCACAGGCTTCGTTGCTCCGCGGCATGTGGGATCTTCCCGGACCAGGGCTCGAACCAGTGTCCCCTGCATTGACAGGCGGATTCTTAACCACTGTACCATGAGGGAAGCCCCTGTTTCTTCTGATTATCTTTTTTCTCAATTAAGGGTCATACTTTCCCACGTCTTTGCATTCCTAGTAAATTTTTATTGTATCTGGGGCATCATGAATGTTAAGATGTAGGGAATGTGGATTATTTTTTTCTTTCATTTAAAAGGTGTTGGATTTTGTTCTGGAAGGCAGTTTATTTATGAGAAGAATGCCTTGATCTCGTCAGGTCTGGTTTAAAAATTTTTTTTTTAGGGTGTTTCGATATTGGTTTCACACTTAGTTCTAGGTCATGGTCTTTACTCTAGGGCAAGAGTTGGGCACACTGTGGCCTGTGGGCCCTCCCTCGGTTTCTGTAAGTAAAGTTATATTGGAACACAGCTGCACTCATTTATTTATATATTGTCTATGGCTGCTTTTGAACTACTACAATGGCCTAGTTAAGCATTGCAGGAGAGACCAGATGATTCATAAAGCCAAAATTGTTGACTCTCCAGCCCTTTGTGAACAAGTTTGCTGATACCTACTCTAGGGTATGGCCCTTATTCCTGAAGTGTGGCAATTCTGGAATCTCAGATGAATGTCCAATAGGGTTATTAAGTTTTCTCCTTTCTGGCTGGCCTGGAGCTCTAGCAACTCCCATAAAAGTGACCTCTCTGATTATGTCTTAGCTTTGCAATGGCTGTTCGCTGGTAGGCCTGCCCACTCCAGACCCAAGCCCTAAGCTTCAGAGAAACTCCATATGGACTTCTGGAGCCCCTGTTTTCTCTGCATCTCAGGCCTGAAAATTCCAGTTGTTTCAGCTGCCCCAAACATTCATCCCTGCTGCTTGGCTCAGTGAGGTCACTGTGCTCTGCTTGGGTGCTGTCTCCCAGTGCCATGGTCTGGAAAGTGTCCTGAAGAATGAGGTCAGGGTCAATTTGGGCCTTGTCTCATGTGTTTTCCTGCTGTCAGGAATCTCGGTCCTTCACTGCCTATAGTCAATGCCTGAACATGGCTCACATGTTTTGTTTCGTTTACTAGATTGTTAAAGAAAAGGGCAAATCCAATACCAATTAGTGAGTCATGATGGGATGTGGAAGTCTCAGTCTTTCATTCAAATTTTTTTTTTTCTGTTAGTAAAAAGAAAATAATTGGCCAAAATCTCACTTATCATCCAGATAGAAAGTTAAATTTGAAGAGGAGGATAATAAGTTGTGCTGCCATACGGTTTGGTTGGAAATTTTTTTTGGCCCAAAAGTTGGCACGTGACTCATTATCGATTAAGAATTAGCTTATGGTTAGATTTACAACCCAACTTTCGTTCACTAGTGTATTTTCTTAATATTTCATTTTATTTTTTAGATAAAATTTCTAATCAGACTTTTAGCCCTACTATGTATTATGACACTATGATCTATATTTTATTTAGGTTCACTTTAAATTGGCTTTTTCTAGGACGATATCTTCTCTCACAATCAAGGAACCCCTGCATTCCCCTGCCAAGTATATGTTTGTAAATAAAACTTTAGATATTGTTTGAGAGAATAACTCCATCTAAGCCAGCTGGAATTAGTGATCATCTGTTTAGCAATCAAATTTTTGGTGAAAAGTAGCAGTTACATAGCAACTTGATTGTTTAACCATACCACCATTTAGGAAGTCGTGTGCCACAAGAAATGAACCTTTTTCCAGCCATGGTGTTGGCCTGTGAGTTCCACGTGAGCTTCAGACTCCTCTGCTGTGCTTTGTCGATGGAGCCGCTTTTAAATCTCAGTTACAGAACTTGTGAAAAAAGAGGTTTCTGAAGGCTGACGTGAAATGGTTTTGTTTCCACAGCTCTTCCTGGGTCCCTCGTGGAAATTACATAGAGTCCAATCGTGATGACTGCACGGTATCCTTGATCTACGCTGTGCACCTCAAGAAGTCGGGCTATGTTTTCTTTGAGTACCAGTATGTGGACAACAACATCTTCTTTGAGTTCTTTGTAAGGGCTTTTATATTCTAGAATTCACTTTTTAAAGGACATTCATATAAAATTTCTCTTAATCATTTGTTCCCATTCCATTGTATGCCTCCTTGGTTTTTGTGTTAAGTGAAGCTTTCAGTATGAAAAGAAGTGTTATTTTTTGTCTGTAATATTTTCTGGTTAATATTGTCTCTTTAACTTTGAGCTCTCACCTTGTAGAGTAACATTGGGCTTGTTTTTCCCTTTGGATGTGATTATTAGGCGACCACTTGGTGGAGACTTTGTGTGACAGATATTTTCCCCAAGATTCATTAAAATTTTTTTTATAGCTACAGATGCTACTTTGTTTAAAAATATGTTTTTACCAATTTTAGTTTTTGTTTAAAAGGCTTTTTTTCTCTTTGCAATTTCAAATATTTGAGTTATTTAAGTATATTCATGGGCAGTTAGGAGTGTCTGTGTCTTTCTGATTCTGCCGGTTTTGTACAATCCAGTGGAATCAATGGATGAGATAGTTGATGTCTCTGACAAGAGATTAAATAACATTACAGAATATAGGAAAAAGCAATAGTCTAACAGAATGGGCTGTTACCATGAAAATTATTTAACTATTTATATAAACTGTATCTAATCTTGCAAATATTTGTTGTGGCAGTGACTCAGATACTTGAGAAAAACTTCTCAGATTGACTTCTTAAACCAAAAAAAAGTGTGTGTTGTGCAGGCAACTGGGAAAATATCTTGTAAATGTTTCTGTGGTCCAGATTTCAGTAATAAATGTACTGATAATGCTAAAACAAATTTATATTGCTCTTGTTAATGGAAGTTTCTAAATCAAAAGTTTGCTAGGAAGAGATCTTTTCCATGAAGGTATGAGCCTTAGGCTCAAAGTCAAGAGATTCTGGCTCAGTTCCCAACTCTGCAATTGCTAGTTGTGTGTTATTGGACAATTAAGTTAACTTTCTAGTCCTCAGCATTCCTTTTTGTAAAGTGGATTGTAGGCAAGACCTTTTAAGAAGCCTCCCAGCTCTAAGGTCCTTTGATAAGTTTAACATGTTAAGCAATATTCAGATTGAGTTTTTAAGTTGCATTTTGTGTGTAAGATACTTCTCAGACTGAATGATTCTCTCTTCCATTGGACATTTTTGCAATATTACTAAAATAAAGTTAAGCAAGATAATTGTATAACTGTTAGAATAAGCATTTAGTTTTGTGTTGTCCATTAAGTCCTTTGAGAGTTGTCAGTAAAGGTACTCTTAAGGCATGAAACTTCACTACTTTCTCTCAATGATACCTTTGTTCTTCTGGATAGAGACTGAAAAGGGATGGTGAGTTCATGTTCCTTCTTTCACTGATGTTTCAGCTTTATAGGTTGCAGTTTATTGACTCAGAGGGTCAACACCTTATGGCCATCCTGCAAAATGGTTAGTGGAAAGAAATGGTCTGAAGACTGAAAGATGAAGATGCACCTGTGAACAATTCATAATTGAAAGCAGTAAAGTATTTGATTTTAGGAGTCTGGGAGTTTCATTCAGCTCTCCCTTCCACACACACTTTTTTTTTTTTTTTAAATGATGAAACTGGAATCTGGAGAGAATAAATGATTAGACCAAGGTTATACCTTTACTGGTTACTTTTAGAATAACAGGAGAACTCAGATCTGTAGAATGCCAAGAGAATGTCACGATAATCCATGATGTCTGATATCAGCTGAAAAAAAACCTTTCAGTTTATCTAAACATTGACCACCAAAGGTATATTCAGGGTTCCTATCTGTTTAAAAATGGCTTCCCACTTGCATTAGCATTGTCATTATGCTTCTAACATAAATATGACATTTGAACTCAGTTAAAGCAGATGTCCTCAGGAGCAGTCAGTGTTGTCTGGCATTTGGCTGTTGCAAGGATCTGTTTTCTAGTTAGTAAGTCTTTAGGAAATAACTTGTATGGAAATTTTTTTTTTTTTTTTGCGACATGCAGGCCTCTCACTGTTGTGGCCTCTCCCGTTGCGGAGCACAGGCTCTGGACGCGCAGGCCCAGCGGCCATGGCTCACGAGCCCAGCTGCTCCGCGGCATGTGGGATCTTCCTGGACCGGGGCACGAACCTGTGTCCCCTGCATTGGCAGGCGGACTCTCAACCACTGCGCCACCAGGGAAGCCCAAGATGGCCAAATTTTTGATGTCTAGGTATTCTTCATAGGCCTGGAAGAGGATGTCCCAACTCCTAGGTATTTGGGAAGAATTGTCTGAAAAGCACAAAGTGTTTGGTGCTAAAGATATTAGCTGTATTCATTTGCACTGGCATAGAATATCATTAACATCTGTCCCCAGATACCAGCTGGGGGCTTTGACTTTGGCTGTAGCCACTTACCTATACACATTTGGGTTAAGTCCCGGGGAAAGGAAGACAAAGCAGATTTCATTTATTTATTAATTTAAAAATTTAACGGCCCCAAATCTTATAAAAATAAACTTGATTTTTATACTTTCGGGCCTGCCTGGTGAATGCAAGCTTTTACATTTTTGTGATGACTTTTTCCCCTTTATGTGGATTTTCAGTGCTAACTCTCTCTTCCTCTGCCTCTGCCGCTGCTGCTTAGCGGCCCCCGCCACCCCCACCTTCTTAGTGGCCTAGTCTTTTTGTTACAGTAATGAGGATGGTTTACTTAGAACTACTAACTCACATGCAGCTGTCACTTAGGCTCCAGAGGTCTTGGCATTGTTTTGTAGACTTTGAAAGAAGCTCTTGCAGCCTGTCCTGTGCTGAGTAACAAATTTAATTAAAGCCATCATCCAAGAAGCTTTACTGGGGCCCTTGTGTTTATTCCACAGATTCAAAATGATCAGTGCCAGGAGATGGACACCACTGCTGACAAGTGGGTAAAACTCACCGACAGTGGAGTATGGGGCTCTCATTCTGTAAGTTTCTCTCTGTCCTCCGCTTCCCACCAACCCCATCCTTCTCCTTCCTGCCTTTTCCCAACCTTTTTTTTTTTTTTTTCTGGTACGCGGGCCTCTCACTGTTGTGGCCTCTCCCGTTGTGGAGCATAGGCTCCGGACGCGCAGGCTCAGCGGCCGTGGCTCATGGGCCCAGCCGCTCCGCGGCATGTGGGATCCTCCCGGACCGGGCCACGAACCCATGTCTCCTGCATCGGCAGGCAGACTCTCAACCACTGTGCCACCAGGGAAGCCGTTTCCTGCCTTTCTCTTTCTTCTTCGCTCCCTCTTCCTGCTCTTTCCTATCACACTCCAACTCTCCTCCTTTTAAAAGGGGCATTAATAGGAAGGAAGTCTACTCAAAACTAATATACAGAACCTCTGAGTATGTAAGTTTACAGATGTGGCAATCACATGAAAGAGAATCCGTGACTCTTGGCATTGGAAGGATCCTTGAATTTCTTTCATCCAACTTTCTCTGCAGTCTCCCCAACAAATGATTTTCAAGCTTGTCTTTTTGGGGACTGTGCTGACCCCATTGTTGGACAGCTCTGCGTATTACAAAATTCATCCATGTCTGGAGCTGAAACCTGCTTTCTGTCTGTCTATTCATCACCTATTGTTCAAAGTTCTACCCTTTCTGGTTGTGTCTGGTAGACTAACTACTTATTTCTTTAAGGACAACTCTTAAGTGCTTGAAGGCAATTATCAGGTAACACAGTCTCTGAATCTATTATTATTTGAGGCCTTTGGAGTGAGACATGGATTTAAAATCTAACTTTGGTTTACAGTAGTTGTGTTTCTTTAGGCAATTGGCTTCATCTCTGATGGTTCATAAGAGAAATGGGACCAATCTTGCAGAGTTAAATGAGATGATACATGGGGAGGGCCTAGTGTGGTGCCTGCAGTGTAGATTGGACACTGTTTCAATAAGTGACTGCCCATCCTTGCCTTTGTGTTGCAGCAGGTACCTCATCCTTTTTTGTTTTTTTCTGAAAAAAAATTTTTTTTTTCTGCATTGGGTGTTTTTTGCTGCATGCGGGCTTTCTCTAGTTGCGGCGAGCAGGGGGCTACTCTTCCTTGTGGTGGGAGGGCTTCTCACTGCGGTGGCTTTTCTTGTTTTGGAGCACGGGTTCTAGTTGCGCATGCTTCAGTAGTTGCAGCACGCGGGCTCAGTAGTTGTGGTTCGTGGGCTGTAGAGCACAGGCCCAGTAATTGTGGCACACGGGCTTAGTTGCTCCGTGGCATGTGGGATCTTCCTGGCCCATGGATTGAACCTGTGTCCCCTGCATTGGCAGGCGGATTCTTAACCAGTGCGCCAACAGGGAAGTCCCAACAGTATTAATTCTTCCAATCCAAGAACATCTATTAGTGTCATCTTCAATTTCGTATAATTTTCTGAGTTCAGTATTTTACCTCCTTAGATTTATTCCTAGGTATTTTATCCTTGAGTTGAGTGATTAATATCATGTACCCTTTCAGAGTACTTTTTTGATCTGTATGCCTGGAAGTGATATTAGTACCACTTAAGATCCATCCACCTAAGCATTCAGTCCGCTGGGCTTTGAAGGTACAAGTAACCCTTGGCAAGAAATATGCTTTCTTCACTTACAAAGACTTAACACAAAAGGAAAGTACTTAACACACTACTTCTCTGAATCTCTGGCAGGGTGAAGTAGTCAGATATGTTTTAATCTTATACTGCTTGAATTTGGCCAGCCAGAGACTGCATAGAAGAGTAGGGTGGCAAATGAGAAAGCAAGGCACCCTTAACATTAGTTTACTTGACTGAATCAGCATGAAATTGATCAGAAAAGTAGTTTGATTTATAAATATAAAAATGTTCTGGTGGCAAAGGAAGCAAATATTAGACGTGGTATCGTTTAAGTTCTGGAGTCATAGAGTTAAATCGGATTATTCTATAAGAATAGTCCTATTTTTCTCTTGTTGCTGTTGCAGTGTTTTTTGTTAAGTAATTTTAAAATGAAGCAAACTCATTCTGTTACCTTTTTGTTTTCAGAGCCCAAAGATCTACTTATGACTAGTGGCAGCCAATCAATATGTAATTGGGCCAAGTGCCTTTCACTGTCTAAAATGAGTCCCTTCGAAATATAAACCAAGACTTCATGCAAATGATTTGAAGATCATTTTATCTTTTATCATGCTTGAAGAATTTTCTTTTCCTTTTATCATTACTATATTTTTGGGGTTGGCAAACTATTTTTTTTTAGAATTGAAGCAGAGCTTAGGTCTCAATTAACAGTAGATTTAAATTTGTGGGTTCCATTTCATTATAATGCATTGAAAAGTGTATAAGAGATTAGCTTCTAGATATGATTGTAGATAGCATGGTTTATCTGACCTGAGTATCTTGTGTTCTCTTTATAGGTAATGTTGAAATCAGGCACAAACATACTGTACTGGAGAACTACAGGCATCCTTATGGGTTCCAAGGCCGTCAAGCCAGTGTTGGTAAAAAATATCACAATTGAAGGTATTTCCCAGCAGTCTGCTCTGGTAGTCACCTGTCATATTTAATAGTTAGTTAAAATATTGATTACTTTGTTGGTTTTGCTGGCTCACGGGGATTTAGGACAGAAATTAATATGTTAGACATCATATAGGCCTAGAGACCCTGGTTTTATTCTTGGCAAATTGATGGGGATGTTTTTTTTCCTATCCCTAAACTGAATTATTTAATTTGTGTGGAAAAAGTAAACATGATGACAATTGTAGGTGTCTTTAAATAAAAGAAAATAATATTGATTAATAAGATCCTGCTGTTCGTTCGAGAACTCTCTATGTGCTGGCATAGTGCTTATTCAGGTCACCACTGTATCCCTAAAAATAACAGTGAAATAGATATCTTGGCCTGACTTGTCTCCTACACCTTTTGCCTCTCTGAACCAGCTGTGCATTTTCTGGCTCAGAATAGTAGCCAGTAAACCCTGGCATGGTTCATTCTCAATTAGGGCTACTTTTAATCAAAGCAGTTGATTCTCCTTTATTAAAGTTTGGTTTAACGTTTTAGTATGTTCTAGGTACACCTGTTCCTGTGACGCTAACTCATTAGTCATAGGGACATCTGCTGGCAAAGGCTGGAATTACAAGCCAGAAGAAAAGTCGAGCCTTTCCCAGGGTCCCTTAGGTCTTGTCAGCTACGTAGTGAACAGTGGAGAAAAAGGCAGCAGGTGGCCACAAAGATGAGAGAATGGTATAGACTTGGAGGGAACCTTAGAGTTTATGCCACTTCTGATTAGTGGAATTGCCTTTTGACAGCTGAGTTTATACATTGACTGTATACCTCTGTCAAGTCTGAATCTCTCGTTGAAGTGTTTGCTCCACTTATGTATGCAATTCAGTATCCAGCCCAGTTCCTCACACACAGTAAATACATTTTCGGTGTTGAATTAATGGGATATAAAAGACCTGGGCTGAGCTTATTGTTAATAGAGGTAGAGGCAGCAAGGATGCACTGATTTGCGTGTTCCTGTTCGGTCCTCCCATGCTCTCTCTGTTTCCCATTACCACACAGGGGTGGCATACACATCGGAATGCTTTCCATGCAAGCCTGGCACCTTCAGCGACGAACCAGGTTCATTCATCTGCCAAGTTTGTCCCAGAAACACCTATTCTGAGAAAGGAGCCAAAGAATGCATCAAGTGTGACGTGGACTCCCAGTTTTCAGGTAAAATGAGTCTCCGGTTTATACTCTTTGTTCTTTTCTTTCTAAATTTATGTTTGTTGAGAGTATATAGTCATAAGCCAGAAATCACACATACGATGTGATGGACACAGTGGGCCAGAAACCAAAGTGCCGAACGGAATCCATACTGAGTGGGTAAAATAGGATGTCTAATTACCCCTTTCTGCAGGACTTTTCTCTTTGTCTGTAATGTTTTCTATTCCCCCCCCCCACCAAGGTAACTGTTTTGGATATGTTTATACTTGTCTAAAAAGGTTCATTTTGTACTTTTAGATGATTCCTTGGCATGGAGATGTACTTAGAAACTTTTAATTTGTTCCAAATTTGCAACATTCTGTGATAATGGAGGAAATCTAATGTCTTCTTGGAAAAACTGTGATATGCTCCTTGTGTATCATGGAAACATTTACTGCTCTAGGGACAATAAAAATGCAGGCCTCTTGTTCTTTAGGCCTAGCTAGTTCTACCTAAATTCCTCTGGTACAGTTATTTTTACTTTTCACTTGTCTACTTTTTGTTTGTTTGTTTTCATGTTTGCCTTTTCTTAGAGTCACAACATAAATGACTCATTTCTGAAATTCGTTTTCCTGTTGCAGAAGAAGGATCCAGCAAGTGTACGGAGCGTCCTCCCTGTACCACAAAAGACTATTTCCAGATCCACACTCCATGTGATGAGGAAGGAAAGGTACAGGCTGTGTTCAGTCAGCTCCATCCCACATTTATCCACCCTTTTCCCAATTTGAGCAGACTCGAATTTGTTCATGAGAGAGTTAAATGAGTAGATTTATATAGTGCGTGTGTGTAAGTAGCACGAAGGAAATGTAAGGTTTTAGACTCTGAAGCCCAACTTCCCAGCTTTGATTTTCGTATCTACTGCTTTTTAGTGCTGTGGGCAAGTTATTTGCTGTAAGTCTCAGTGTTTTCATCTGTAAAACGGGAATAATGTCAGTACCGACTTCATAAGGCTGCCATGAGAATGCATGAAATACTCAATTTAAGGTCCTTAGCACAGTGCCTGGCACATAGTGAGTGCCCAATCAATTACTGCTGTTTTTAACAGTTACATTTTTGTCAGAAATAATATCAGGAGAAGCACAGCCTTAAAGTGTGTTCTGTGACTCACAGGATGGAAATACTGTGTAACTTCTCTTTAATTATTTGGTTACTCAGTAGCTTTGGTCAATAAAAGCCATGTAGCCATAGGCTGATTCAGTTATGGCAGATTGCTGTGTAATTGCATTAAATGCAAAGTAATTACCATATAAATGGCACTTAGCCAGAGGAATAATGCACACAGGAACTCTGCAGTTGACCTGCCATTGTCTTAATTAAAAAGTTAGGGACTTCCCTGGTGGTCCAGTGGTAAAGAATCTGCCTTACAGTGCCGGGGACATGTGGGTTCGATCCCTGGGCGTGGAACCAAGATCCCGCATGCTGCGGGGCAACTAAGCCCGTGCGCCGCCACTATTGAGCTTGGGCACCCTGACTAGAGAGCCCACGGGCCGCAAACTACAGAGCCCGCCCGCCACAACTAGAGAGAGAAAAACCTGCAGCCACAACTAGAGAGAAGCCCGCATGCCACAATGAAAGATCCCGTGTGCCTCAACGAAGACCCCGCGTGCTGCCATTAAGACCCGACGCAGCCGAAAATAAATAAATCTTAAAAAAAAAAAAAAAAAAGTTAGCCCTACCAGCCTATGTCAGTAGGAGAAACTGAGGTTAAAGTGGCTGTACTGCAGCATTCTTTGTGTGTTTTTTTATCTTTGAAATCATGACATTTAATTTCTTGACCTAGTTTGTAACATATACAGAGGTGTCAGTATTACTTTCTTTTCTTAATTTTGTATCCTTAGGTTCTAATCTATAATTTTTGTATTTATATAATTGTTAATCTTACCCTTAGTCCTTAGGTTTTTTTAAAAAAGAATTTACTTTTGAATACTTAAGACCAAGTATATTCTTGTGTTTTACAGTATAGCAAGTACTTACTAACTCAGAATAAGTCAAAGGAAGGCCAGTTTAAATTAGGGGAAAATTTCAATGATTAGAAGTACCTCTATTACTTTTAATAAGAACAGTAACTCTAACAGCTTTTGAGTGACAAGGAGTTATGAGGTAAGATCTTGAATGCCCTACTATAATGGTCAGGTGAGGCCTATTTCTATTTGGAAAATGTATGTAGAGAGCCATTAAGGTTGGTTGAAAGTAACCTGGAATAATGTTTCTTTAACTAAACTTTTCTTAGCTAAACTTCCCTTATTAATGAGTAAGGCAAATTAAATTTAGTTTATTTTATGTAATAGTCATTATTGCAGCATTACTGAAGCTTAAATGAATGAGATCCAGTATACAAATAGATCTTGATTTTGCTATAATGAAAGTATTCAAAATTCATATTTTTATTATGTCAGTGAGTAGTTTTTATTATGTCAGTGAATAGAGTGACAAAATCTAGTTGACCTGGGCTTAAGGAAGTAAAGCCATATATTAAAATATATTAAACGTAGAACGCACAGAATACACACACATGCGCACACATACTCGTATATGCACATGTGTACACCCACAGGCGTATTGTGTACACACATACACACAAATTGCGCTCTTTCTGTTGTGTCTGGGTAAACTCTGAACTTGTTCTTGGTATAGAACAAAACAGTGTACCACCCCACCATAAACTCAGAAATTCTTTTTTTCATTTTTTAATTGGAGTAGAGTTGATTTACAATGCTGTGTTAGTTTCTGCTGTCCAGCAAAGTGAATCGGTTATACATATACATATATCCACTCTTTTTTTAGATTCTTTTCCCATATGGGCAATTACAGAGTATTGAGTAGAATTTCCTGTGCTGTACAGTAGGTCCTTATTAGTTATCTATTTTATATCAGTGATTCTTTAAAAACTGCTTTAAGACTTAATTCAAGAGAAATGTTTCTAGCTTCAGAAGTGAACAAAATGCAACAGGAACTTAATTAGATAACAGGTATAGTGAAGAAGTGTGAATAACACATGTGAATTTGAATTTTTTTCTATTTTTGTTTGTTTCAACATTTTCATTTGTTGTGGTTCATCTTTTTAAGAGGTATGTTATTCTTGCTTGGAGTAACCTGGTGATTTCCCGGTGGCTTAGTGATGTTTCCCAGGTTGTTCAACGACTGTGTTTTGGCTCTTTTTGTCCTGTCATACTCTTTTTGATCTCATTTTCCCCATGCTTGGAGAGGATCATCAAGGGAAGTGGCTCTTGAGGTATACAGACTTTGAACATTATAATTTGTACGACACAGGAACGTTCAAGTTTTTGAAGCTTCATTATTTGATTGCTTCCTGCTTCTAGGAGACTTTTTTTTTTTTTTTGCGGTATGCGGGCCTCTCACTGCTGCGGCCCCTCCCGTTGTGGAGCACAGGCGACGGATGCGCAGGTTCAGCGGCCATGGCTCACGGGCCCAGCCGCTCCGCGGCATGTGGGACCCTCCCGGACCGGGGCACGAACCCGTGTCCCCTGCATCGGCAGGCGAACTCTAAACCACTGGTTTTTTTTGCGGGGGGGGCTCTGATCAAATCAGGGAAGGCTTCAGAGCTGTGTAAAACCTGGGCAAGGGCATGGGAGGAGAGCATTTCTGCAGGAGGAAGCAGGATGGTGAAGACTTGACGTGGGAGGGAGCCTGAGTGTGACTAGAATGTGAGGGTATGAGTAGGGAGTTGCCCTGGGTGCCACAGACTAGTGCTAGAGTAGGCATGCTTTCATAGTAGTGAGTTAGCTTGAAAATTTTACATATATTTTGTTTCCGAAAGGTTGCGTAGAGCCCACTTTTTACCTGTGTTGCATGAGGTACCCCCGTATGGTTACATACAAGCACATGCACAGATCCAGTGCTTGAGATTTGAGCCCAAAAGAATGTTGACCCATGATAATGGGCAAGTATTCTTCAAGAGAGGGCATCTTTTAATATTAACAAGATATTTGATGGAGCTTCTCCCTATGGATGACATCCGTGTGGATAAGCTCTCTCTATGGGTAAGACAGAGAACCGTGGACCCAATGATATGGTTAAGTTGGATCTATGGCTAACCCAAGAACTATATGTAAAATGTTTGATTTTATAATTGGATGGCAGCTAGGAGAATAGTTGATCTGGATTAGCAGTATAGTTGTTATATATTTGCCATAGGCAGATAAATTTAACAAAGTATTTCTACATACCCTAACTCATACCAAGAAGAATATGAATTCACATAACTTATTTTCATCATATTATTGAAAAATCCTTAACTTGCATGAAGACATTAGGGTTAAGTATACCAAATAGTAGATTTATAAAGCTGGGTCAGGAAGATCTCTGTGCTTGAAAAATGAGCTCAAATTAGTGAAATCAAAATTTATTTGTGTCAAAGAAAGTCTCAGATATAAAAGTATTTAAAAAAGAGAAAACATTAACTTGCCAAAAAGATTTATAAGAGAATCCAGGCTTTAGAAGACCCGGCTCAGAAAATTAAAAAATACAGCAGATATTTAAAGGGGAAAAACTTTCAAGAATATAAAAATTGAAAATTGGGTTTTCATTTAAGCTGTTTTTTAAAAAAAATTTTATTTTATATTGGAATATAGTTGATTGAAAATTTTGTGTTTCAGGTGTACAGAAAAGTGGTTCAGTTATACATATACATGTCTCAATTCTTTTTCAAATTCTTTTCCCATTTAGGTTATTATAGAATACTGAGCAGAGTTCCCTGTTCTACACAGTTGGGCCTTGTTGGTTACCTCTTTTACATGTAGTACCCTGTGTATGTTAATCCCAAGCTCCCAATTTATCCCTGCCACTTTTCCCCTTTGGTAACCATAAGTTGGTTTTCTGCATCTGTGACTCTATTTGTTTTGTAAATAGGTTCATTTATACCATTTATTAAGATTCCACATGTAAGTGATATCATGATATTTGGCTTTCTCTCTCTGACTTACTTCTCTTAGTATGGTCATCTGCAGGTGCATTCATGTTGCTGCCAATGGTATTATTTCATTCGTTTTCATGGTGGAGTAACATTTCCTTCTGTATCTGTACCACGTCCTCTTTATCCATCCGTCCATGGACAATTTGGTAGCTTGCAGGTCCCGGCTATTGTACATACTGCTGCAGTGAAGGTTGGAGTGCACGTGTGTTTTCGAATTATGGCTTTCACCATAGAGACGTGCAGGAGTGAGCCGGCCAGATCATAGGTGGCTCTATTTTTAGTTTCTTAAGGAAGCTTCAATAGTGTTCTCCATAGTGGCTGTACCAATTTACAGCCTCACCAACAGCGTGGGAGGGTTCCCTTTTCTCCACATCCGTCCAGCAGTTTTTGTTCGTAGACTTTTTAATGATGGCCATTCTGATTGGTGCCAAGTAATACCTCGTTGTTGTTTTGATTTGCATTTCTCTACTGTTAAGCGATGCTGAGCATCTTTCCATGTGCTTGCTTGCTTTCTTTTCTTTTTTTTTTTAATCAGTGTGTGGGAAATTTACCTTTTGAAGTTGGCTTCTTGAAAGTCTGCCATTTTATGAATTCTCTTTCGAGTACTACCCCAGGACGTTTGTTGAAAGCAGGTATCATTTTTTAATATTTTTTATTGGAGTATAATTGCTTTACAATGGTGTGTTAGTCTCTGCTTTATAACAAAGTGAATCAGTTATACATATGTTCCCATATCTCTTCCCTCTTGCGTCTCCCTCCCTCCCACCCTCCCTATCCCACCCCTCTAGGTGGTCACAAAGCACCCAGCTGATCTCCCGAAGGCAGGTATCATTTAGAGCTCCATAGGCCTTGTGAATGTCAAGTGCCCATAAGCACCGGTTTTAAAGTTGTAGTTACGGGAAACGGCCACAAGGTAGCAGCATTTCTTCATGCCAAACTCGGGTTACTGGGGTAACCAGAGGCTTGGTGAAAGTCCTGTTCCAGGGTTGTAAAGGAGAGTGGAGTGTGGTAGGACAGACACCCAAGGGCTTGTGTTTCTTTACATCTTCCCTCTTCCACTACAACCCCCGGACCAATCCCAACCCCTGCAAAAAATGTGCGGAGATTGCTTTCATCCGTGGGGGCAGCGACTCTAAGGAAGGAGGCTGGAGGTGGGCACCTCAGCATCAGGAGACGTGGGGACCGGGTGACTTTTCAGTGCTCTTCCATCCCAGACAGTCCACAGTTTTTTGGTTGCACTAGGCTTGGCATAGCTGTAGGAAGGTCCGCCTGGATCTGGAGATTGTGGTCCCATCCAGAGGGGACCAGGCAGTACAGGTCCAAGGGGAGCTCCTTTGCTGGCACATCCTTCCCAGCTTCCTCAGCACCATGAGAGTCCAGCCTTGGGAACCAAGGCTACTGAGGCTCCAGAGCTGTGAACCAGCCCGGATTTCCAGGGCCTGAGGGGAATATAATAGGCATTCCTTTTTAAATTTTTTTCTTAATTTTTAGATCATATTGGAGTATAGTTGATTTACAATGTTCTGTTAGTTTCTCCTGTACAGCAAAGTGAATCAGTTATACATATGCATTTATCTATCTTTTTCAGATTCTTTTCCCATATAGGTTATTACAGAATATCGTGTAGAGTTCCCTGTGTTATGCAGTCTGTCCTTGTTGATTATCCATTTTATATGTATAGTAGTGTGTGTATGTTAATCTCAAACTCCTGACAGTTCTCTTGTTCATCATATCAACAGAGGTTGTCTCATATCTGCCTGTAAAAGTCAGGGGGTTAAGGTAGTTTTGTAAAGGAGTCAGCAACTTACAGAAAAGCTTAAGGTTTTATTTATCTTGGGTACCAAAACTAGACAGAGTGACTTTTTTTGGTCTGTTTTATTTCAGGGTAAAAAGTGGTCCCTCCTACCCTTACCACCCTTGGATGTGATACATGTTTCCTTTTAATGGTGGCAAAGCAAGGTGTCACTTTTGCTTCTGTACTTGGAGATGATTAGAAAATTTAATGAATCTAAAAAATACTTTTCAGAATTGGAGTGGGGGAAGGCAGGGCAGGAGTCTCTTGACTCATGTGACTGGGAAATCATTGCAGAGCAAAGAGTTTTATCAAGACTTTCTCTTGCTCTTCTCGCTGATATTCTGAGCTCAGTTTGATTTCCTTCTCAGGTAGGTTCCTTGCTCTGGCGCCAGATACCCCCTGACATCTCTACCCAAACCACTGTCACCGTCACAGCATTTTATAGGAGGGGTGACCGAAGTTTCCGAAAAGACTCTGGCCCTGCTTGAATCACGAGCCCATCTCAGACCAGCCATTCTGTCCAGTACCGTGAGCTACTCTGGTTGGGCAGCTCAGTTCACCTTCTAATCCCTGTGGCTGGGGAGGCCAGACCATATCCCAGTTCCTTTCAGCATCACACAAGTCAATTCCTACAGAGAGAGAGATGGTGTCTGTTACCACAGTAAAACGAGAGTGATCCTGTACATGTTCATAGAACACATCCACTGTTGAATAAGGTAGCTCTGGCAAGATTGTCTTGAAATACTGGGAATTCCCACGTAATTTTGTACACACCTCTCTTGATACTTACGTGGTGATCATAGTTCGCTAGTGTTTTGGTATGAGATCACTTTACTGCAGATCCTTGTAAAGATGACTGTTCCCTTCACTGGAGTCTCTGCTTCCTGTAGACAGAAACATGTTCTTAATCGTTAAAAACAATCTCTAGGCCTAGCAGAGTGCCTGGAATGCCGAAGGTAGTGAAACATCTTTTGAATAAATTAGTGAATGAGAGAACTGGTGAGTGAATGTATGATTAACACGTTTAGAGCGTTGTGTTCTGTCCTTGGTAGAGGCTTGGGGAAGTTTTCACAAAATGGGAAGAAACTAGAGAAAAGAGGCCAGGATATTAAACTATTTCATATGAAGTATGGTTGAAGTTTCTGGGAATGTTTTTTCCGCTTGGAAGAAAGACACCGTCGGATGGAGGAATCACGATCACCTTGCTGGTGTTTCCTAGTTTTCCCAAAGAGATCTGATCTCTTTCCTTTGAATAACCATGACATTTCATGTTTCTCTTGGAAATGATGATGATGACAATAATAGTAATAATAGTGATAGTATTAATAGCAGAAGCAGCTGTCCTTTACATATTTATCTGCATGCTTGCTCTTTCTGTGTGTGTGTGTGTGTGTGTGTATTCACACATTGCCGCCAGTTCTTTTCTTCAACAGCTATGTAATTAGACATTAGAATACCCAGTTTGCAAACAAGGAAGCTGAGGCTTGATGAGGAGTACTTTCTTTGCCCTTTAATTAACTTCAGTATTACAAATTATTTCAAGTGCTCAATGTCTATAACACAGTCCTTCTGAGTTATAAAGCAGAAGTAAGATGGAGGGGACATTAAAAAAATAGGGTATAAAGGGGTATGGCTTTTAGATCAGCCTTTCTTCCTATATGATTTAAGCAAGTGGAGTGTACTTGGAGCCTGTGTTTCTTAATTAGGATGATAGGAAGCAACATGGCATTTCTCAGTGACTAGGGATTTCTGAATTTATTTTATTTTATAATTGTATTTATTTGTTTATTTTTGTCTGTGTTGCTTCTTCATTGCTACGCGCGGGCTTTCTCTAGTTGCAGCGAGTGGGGGCTACTCTTTGTTGCGGTGTGCGGGCCTCTCATTGTGGTGGCTTCTCTTGTTGCGGAGCATGGGCTCTAGAACGCAGCCTCAGTAGTTGTGGCGCACGGGCTTAGTTGCTCCACAGCATGTGGGATCTTCCAGGATCAGGGCTCGAACCCGTGTCCCCCCGCATTGGCAGGTGGATTCTTAACCACTGTGCCACCAAGGAAGCCCCGGGATTTCTGAATTTAAAATAAAAATTTCATGACAGTCTTCTTTAAAAGCTTTTCTTAAAAGAAAGGTTTATTGAGTTGTAATTCTCATACCATACAACTCATCCACTCACAGTGTCAGTTTAGTGTTTTTTTATTATATTTAATTTTAGAACAGTTTTGTTGCCTAAAGCCCCAGATAGAACCTCCGGTGCATTGTGTTTTTGGTTTTTTTTTTTCCCAGTACAATGTTAAATCCCCATGGTGTCTTCCACATAAAGGAAGAAGAGGACCCAGACTTTTAAGCATTTAGAAAAGGGAAAACAGAAAACAGCAGAGGCTTCATAGGAAAGGAATCCAAGTGAATGCCGCTACGTAGAAGGGTGGGCTGAGGCCGTGCTTAGCACAGATGTGATGCTGAGCCTGGCTTTGAAGGAGGGGTCAGACACAACTCGGCAGAATGGGATGGTAATAACAAGAGAGACAAATGATGAGTGCCCGGTGATTTGCAGCTGGAGAGGATTGAGGTTTGGGAGAGGCAGAGAGACAAGTGATAGCCTGCCTGACCGGGGGTATCTGAGTTAGAACGTCATGCTGCACAGGGCTGTTAGGTCGGAGTGACAATCAGTAAACCCTTTGAAACAACCTGTAATTTAGATGAGCTCAGCCAGTCTACAAAGCCTTAGTGCGTTTGTGCAACGACTTTTGAAGGAAGGAAGCTGGCAACCGTGGACAAACCCAGTCTCAAAACTTGTCTAAACTTCAGTCTTCCCAGTTTTGAATTTTATTTTTAAGTGAAAACCAGCTTCCAATCGATACCCCCAATGCATTTCTTTAAAACATATTTTACTCATGCTTATATATTTTAAATATACCTGGAGGCTGTAGCTCTTCTGTAATCTTAATGGCAGTCTGCTCTATTAGGGTTTTGGTTTCATAAAGCATTTCATAATTTTATCGCAGCTTGCCAAAGAATGACTTGATTGTTGGTTTTTCACCTGCACAGTGAGCCATCTGGTGCTAAAGATCATTAATATTAATTGTTATCTTTCCCCAGTCAGCCAGACTTGAAAGCATCTGCCCCGTTAGAAAGAGAGGCACAGAATCAATCTGCCATGTGAAGCAAGGGCTCTGCAAAGAAAGCTTTCACTGTAGAGCATTTGACACTTGACTTTTGAACGTTTAAATGTTTAAAGGTGGTGCATATTTCCTAATTTTTAAACATGCACTGTGCTTGGATTGAAAATCGTGTGGTTAGCCAATCTGTCAAAAATGTACTTGCATACTTTATTATTTTTACCCTCACTGAGAGTATTTTTCCTCTCCCTGGCTAGCGCTTCTTTACAATTACTAGCTGCGTTTGACTTCTGGGCAGGTATAAGAGGTCTTATCCGAAGTTTCCTCATTTATAAACTCGTGCGTAATATAATCGAGCTCCTGAAGTGCTGGGGAAGGTTGCGTGGTGCCCCCGGGGTGAGCCGTTGATGCTCAGCCTCAGGACCACACCCACTCCCACGTGGGAGCCAGCTTTTCCCAACAAGGCAGTAGCTCACACGTAACTCATTGCGATTTTAATTAACGTCGAAATAAATCAGCAAATCTGTGAATTGCCTAGCCTTGGAAATTTGTTTTCTGTGCTGCTTAAGCCAGAACTTAAAAACGACAATCCCCCAAATGTAATGAGGTTTCATTTGCTTACGTTCTCTGAGTTTTACATTGCCTTTCTCAGAGGAATTGAGAGCCCCTGTTGGATACAGGATCTGTTTACTTTGTTCAGCTGTTTAGGAAACTCCAGCAGGAATAGCCGTCATTTGGCAGATGGTGAGCGAGGCAGATGGGGGAAGTGGCTGGTTAAGCTGTATCATGATGTAGGCCATAAATGCAGAGAGAGAGAGAGTTGTAAAAAGAAAAAAAATGTTGTTTCTACTTCCGTTGAGACTTCTACTTTTTAAACCATGTTCTTAAGCACCCTTCATTAGATAAGGTAACCTATTCTTCCATAAGGGAATATTTGAGAGTGAAATCGAGTGGCCGTAAGGGCTCACTATAGATGACTTCTTATTAACTAAATAACTATAGAGAATTGCCTTTAATTTGGGGTCTCCTGCTTCAATATTAGACTTATCATTGCAGAAGCTGTTGTAAAGGAGAAGCAGTACTTTCAGCCGAGCGTATGTCTAACGAGGGAACTCTTAGTCTCTTTTTAAAAACGATATTAAGTTATGAAAGAGTTGATTTTTCTCTTTGCATTTAGAATGCCTTTTATGTTTTTCACAGTGCATATAAATTTTGTTTTGAAGTGGCTAACCCACTTAATGTTTCTGGTTCCAAAAGACAATGATTTTATAACAGTTTTCTGGGTTTGGCTGAGTTGTAGCTACTTAGTTGTACCTTGTTTTGTTTTGCGGGGTGTGCGTGTGTGAGAGAGAGGAAAAGTTGAAAAGACTACCCTCCGTGAAGGTAGATGTGATCTTAATCCTGTGGTTTGGAGCACAGGTGACAGGGCCTAGAAGCCTCAGGAGGAAATATTTTAGCTACAGCTCTTGTAGTCCAACATCAGGTTATTGGAAAAGACTCCGAGAGCATCTACCAGTGTTTATGAAATAACGGGATTGCGATGTGAAGCTAGAGATACTCTTTTTAAAAAATAACCGTTTTGTTTGGTGATCACTGTGTGCAAAGCATGATTGTGTGTGTTGTAGACAGGGGAAAGGAAGAGAGTAGTGGGGGTCTCAGCTTGAGAAAGGGAGTCTGCATAGACCCTGAGGGCAGTTAGGGAATAATGTGAACAGCGGCTAGAAGAGTGAGGGCTGCAAGCATGTTCTGTGTATTTTAGAGAGGAATTTCATGATGAGGCCGTGCTGTGTATGACGTAAGGCCTCCTGCAGCTTAGTGTAAAAACATTTGGAGGTAATGGTCATTTCCCCACCGAAGTGTTTTTTTCTTTTTGTCTCATTTTGTTACTAAAGTTTTAGATTCTCTTCAGCTTGGCCCTTCTATTCTATCACTGTTTGGACTTTACCTAATCTTTACCATGTCAATTTAACATGTTTGTTATTGGAAGTTCAAAGCAAATAAAGCATGTTATATGACTTGCAAGCCTATGTTTTTTTTTTTTTTCCTCTCTCTCTAGACACAGATAATGTACAAGTGGATAGAGCCCAAAATCTGCCGGGAGGATCTCACAGATGCTATTAGGTTGCCCCCTTCTGGAGAGAAGAAGGATTGTCCACCTTGCAACCCTGGATTTTATAACAATGGATCTTCTTCTTGCCATCCCTGTCCTCCTGGAACTTTTTCGGATGGAACAAAGGGTACGTGATATCAGCTGGTTCAAGAGTTGGACCTTGAGTGAAATAAACTTGTTGGACCACATTGACATTGTCCTGAATTGTTTTTATGGAAATTTTTTTTTTTTTTTTTTTTTTTTTTTTTTACCAGTTGCGGAGCACAGGCTCAGCGGCCATGGCTCACGGGCCCAGCCGCTCCGTGGCATGTGGGATCTTCCCGGACCGGAGCACGAACCCGTGTCCCCTGCATCGGCAGGCGGACTCTCAACCATTGCGCCACCAGGGAAGCCCTGGAAAAATTTTAAAACACATAATTTTCTTATCTCACAGACTGAAGAAGAGTTAAGAAATATAAGGGAATTGTGAGACTGCAGTAGCTTATTCAACATAGCATAAGGATAGTTTTTAATGGCATTTTGTGTAACACACAACCTCCTAATGGGTTGATGCTTTGGATATTTATAAGAAAATTCCACCAGTTTAAGTGATTATGGATAAGCGCTCCTTTTCCAGTGTGTGTGCGCACATATATTGATACAAGCATAAAATACTTTTATTTCAACTGGAATAAACACATTTTGTGCTATAATAATAGCAAAAATTGATTATTTTGATCAGATAGCAATTAAAATAGTTCCTAAGTAGATTGTTTCAAAGTGTACGTTTGGGAAGAATTTAGTACTTACCAAACAATAATAAAGTGGTTACGGAATTTGTTTTAGTTTTACTCGATAAAGACTACAGTGCATTTTTGTGGCCGGTATCTTACTTGAATATAGCTGTGCTGTATAGTTAATGTCCAGAGCCTCTGAGAGCATAAAAAGGACTCGAGAGTTGAATTGACTTGGGTTCAAATCCACTTGCTGCAGGCTACCAATAGTGTGATTTAGCCACTAATTTGAATTCAATTTTCTCATTTGTAAAATTGCAGACAATAATATCTAGCTCATCATCACTGAGCAGGTTATATAAACATGTCTCCTCCAGTACTTTGGTACCAGGAAATGCTTGCTCAATGAACATTTTCTCTCTCTCCCCTTCTTTTACTGTTGTGATAATGCCAAGTGTCTTGACTAAGTAAAAAAATGATTGTAAGAGACCCTTTTATTTAGTGTCATAGATGTTAATTTAAATTAGGTTTATTTATAAATCTAACTCTTTCCACACCCCCTCAGCTCGCATCATCACTTTTAAGTAGAGCCAATATTTTGAATTTCAAGTAACCAGTCCATAATTAAATGGTGTAATAGTCAGTTAAGTTTAGTAACTAGTAGGAAGGGTGGAATATTTCCTTATTTATGATGTAGAGGAAACTGATTCTAAGATCACATGTAAGTGAACTTATTTCAGAATCACCCTTCTTATGGAAGGTAATTTCTGTATGAGCAGTTATTCCCAGAAATGCAAGGAAAAATTGTCTTAAAAGATTTTGTGTTCTTTTCCTTTTTCATGTTAATCAAGTATATATGTACATACTCTATCCAGAATTATTTTTCTTTCTAGACTGCTCTTGAGAAAGTTGTTAATTCTTAAGGGAATTGGTGGTTTACTATCTCTCCTTTCCACTTGCCTCTCTGCTAGTTAAAGTTTAGTAGTGCTTGGAACAGAGGAAGAGGAAGTTATCCGGATGTGATTTAATTGTAATTCTCTGCCCCATTTGTCTCCTGTAGAATGTAGACCATGTCCAGCAGGAACAGAGCCTGCCCTTGGGTTTGAATATAAATGGTGGAATGTCCTTCCTGGCAACATGAAAACCTCCTGCTTCAATGTTGGGAATTCAAAGTGTGACGGAATGAATGGTAAGTTCAGAATCAGCCTTCTCAGTGTATTTTGGTGGTAGAGACTCTTGGACTCAACCTGTGTAAAAACACACTAAATATGGCTATGAGGAACTTCAATCTTAGCATTTGGCTACTTGCCTGTCTTCCCAGACCTCACATAAAAATAGTAAATATGGTGTCATAGCCACATGACTGCCCTCTAAGAATATAAACTATTTTGCATTTTTTTGGAGTCACTTTTGAAGTAGATGTTGCAGATCACCATTTATGATTGTTATACATACCAGAATAGATCACCAAGGGAGGCAATGAAATTTGTGTTGTTTGCCACTTGGAAGAGTCATAGTATATATATAACACCGTATGAAAGCATTTCTGCCTAGACTGGTTTTATGGCTCAGCACTGAGCCATGAGGAGGGGTTACATCATCTCTAACTCCCCTGGCCTATGAAGTCTGTGATCGTGTTTACAAATGTATATGAACCTCACTTACTGAAAACTTGGAAATGTGGCAGAGCTCTATAGGACGGTTGCTGAATTTTATTTGTTCTTATATTTTAAGTGCATGGTGAGCCTACCACTTAGTTACTCTGCAATATTTGTTGGTCAAATGAATGACAATATCTATGTATGTGGGGGTTTTTTTGGTTTTTTTTTGTTTTTTTTTCTTTGCGGTACGCGGGCCTCTCACTGCTGTGACCTCTCCCATTGCGGAGCACAGGCTCCGGACGCGCAGGCTTAGCGGCCATGGCTCACAGGCCCAGCCGCTCCGCGGCATGTGGGATCTTCCCGGACCAGGGCATGAACCCGTGTCCCCTGCATCGGCAGGCCGACTCTCAACCACTGCGACACCAGGGAAGCCCTATGTATGTGTTTTTAAACTTGACACTAGAAATAGGTGTTATAGATACTAGGGTTTTACAGTAAAATGTGCCCTTTACTTTTATAAGCTCATTGGCATTTTTTTTTATCAGTTCACTTTTTCTCAATACTGTATTTTAGGTCACTGTAAAAAAAAAAAAAAGCTTTCTAATCACATCTGTTTTAAATCAGCACCTATCTGAAATAAACAGGCTTGGGATGTAGGAAGTGAGATGTACACATGAGTACTCAGGTTGACAAATCGTAGGTCCTTGAATAATTTTGGTTAAACAGATGCATGAAAAAAAGCCTTTATACATAATGAACATTATGCAGTAGTACTCTTTATCAACTAATAATACTGCTTCTGGGAATTTATCCTAAGGGAGAAGAAAAAAATAACACGGCAGTAATGACCCGACTCTAAGGGTTTATGTTCCAAAAAGATCCTTTGGTTGAACTCTAAGTTGAGGAAGTTTAAGACATAGGAAAAATAAGAATGGGAATGTATTGAAAGCATTGATACATTTGTGTGTGTGCGTGCATGTGTGTGTATTCACTCATTAGTGAAGATTATCTGAAGCTTTTATTTAGTCTCTTAAAGAAGTTACTCTTGGTCTAACTCTCATGACAGTATTTGCTTTAGCCACTCGCTCACTCATTCACTAGAGGCTGTCATTTAAATTTTTTCTGATTTTCAGAAATGTTCAATTATTAATTTAAAAAGTATACATCTCTGCAATATGTATTTAGTATGTGATATTGAAAGAACAGACAGTAATGTGAAAAATACAGAGGTAAAATGTGATGTATATTTTTGTGACTGGTAGTACAGTAACCAACCTTGGGAAAAGCAGTGCTCAAAATAATGGGGGTCAAAGCGAGAGGCCCAGGGCAGCCTGTCTCACGAAGTCGTCACTCCATCATGGAGTTAAAGTGGATGTGCTTTGACCAACTTGACTGTGTGACTTGCAGTACTTTGAGGTTCTTTTGTCTTGTCAATCTGAATTTACCACACTTGTGGAACAGGTATGTAGAAGTACATCTTCATGCACTGGAATTTTGCCCAAGAGGAATTCAGAGTTGTAAACAAATTAGTGTTTATTCATGAAGCTTTCATTGAGCATTACCTATAATACCAAAAATGGAAATAATCTAAATTCCAGCAATATGATAATGTTTACAAAAGTTATGCTGTACTAATTGGATGAAATGTTATGTAATCATTAAAAATGACAGCAGATGGAAAACAATTTGGCAGTGTTTCAAGCATTTTGAATGGTCCCATTCTCCAACTCAATAATTCCACTTCTGGGAATTTATACCAAGGAAACAATGTGGTGTAAAGAAAGAAATTATGCACAGATATGTTAATTTTAGTGTTATTTATGAGAGTCAAAAATATGAGAAAACAAAGTTTTCAACAATGGGGTATGATTAAATAAAATGATGATATAACCATACAACATATTGTTAACTCTTTAACACTAGATATAGAAAGGATTTTTAATGGGGAAGTATTTTTGATATAATGATTATTAGAAAAGTGAGAAGATAATGCTAAAATACAGTAAATTATAAATAAAACCTAAAGTATATTTTTAAGAAAATTATGCACTAGAAAAAGAGAGAAAAGAAACACACTGAAATGTTCAGTCTATCACTTGGGAGTGGGAGGTTTCTGAGAAGTCTGAATTACTTCATTTTTTTCATTTAGTTTACTCTATTTAATAAATATTCCTCATGTATACACATTGCTTTCAAAATCAGGATAACAGCACAAAATATTTGTTTAAAAATATATTTATTTGACCCAGTAGTTCTTTTACTGGGATTCTTTTCTAGAAAAATACAGAAAAGCTTTACCCAAAATATCTTCATTATAGTGTCACTAAAATAAAACAGTCCAAATGGTTACATTGAATGTATGGTCAATAGGAGGTAAGTCCTGTAGTATGAGTGATTTAGTAAATTATGGGGATTAATTACATCTGTCTACATGATAAACTATTAATTCAGTTATTTAGCATGTTGGTGAAGACTTTATACATAAAAATGCTTATGCAATAATGTTAATTCATAAAACTATGAAACAAAATGTTATCAACAATAAGATCTGCGTTATGTAAAAACATGTATGCATCAAAAAGATAGTGAAAAGAAACACCTCAGAATGTTAACAGTAGTTTTTTCTGAGTGATGAGTTTATAAATAATTTTAGTTTTCATCTTCAAATTTTTCTGTAGCTTTCAAAATTTTATGATAAATATAAATATGATTTCTAAAACAAAAATAAATCTTAAAATAGAAATTGTGGGGCTTCCCTGGTGGTGCAGTGGTTAAGAATCCGCCTGCCAATGCAGGGGACACAGGTTCGGGCCCTGGTCCGGGAAGATCCCACACGCCACGGAGCGACTAAGCCCGTGCGCCACAACTACTGAGCCCACGTGTCACAACTACTGAAGCCCATGCGCCTAGAGCCCACGCTCCGCAGCAAGAGAAGCCACTGCAATGAGAAGCCCGCGTACTGTAATGAAGAGTAGCCCCCGTTTGCTGCAACTAGAGAAAAGCCTGTGCGCAGCAATGAAGATCCATCGCAGCCAAAAATAAATAAATTTATAAAAAAAAAATAGAAATTGTGTATAGAAACATGGAGAATGTGGGATTCATTCTGAGGGATAAAGCAAAAGACAAAGGTGCTGCAACGATGTATCACAAACTGGGGGGTTTAAAACAACAGAAATTTACCCTCTCACTTTCCAGAGACTAGAAATTTGAAAAGCAGGTATGGGCAGGGTTGTGTTCCTTCCGAAGAAGAGCATCTGTAGGAAGACCCTTCCTTGCGTCTCCTAACTTCTAGTGGCTCCAGGCACTCTGTGGCCTGTGGCAGCGTAGCCCGTCTCTGCCTCTGTCTTCACGTGAGCATCTTTTCCTTGTGTCTCTGTGTCTTTACACGGTGCTCTTCCTGTGTGTCTGTGTCTAAATCTCTCTCTTCTCGTAAGGACACCAGTCATACTAAGGCTCATCCTAAGGACCTCATCTTAACTTGATTATATCTGCCAAGACTGTTTCCAAATACGGTCCATTCATGTGTACAGGGGATTAGAACGTCAGTGTATGTTTCTTGGGAGGGGATACAGTAAAACCTGCGGCAACAGGCAATGTTCAAACATGAGAAATATTTGTTTCCTCTTGCAAGGTTGTTGGTCCCCTGCAAACCTCCATGCTTATCATCCGTGTTACTCCTTTCTTTTCTTTGGCCTTCTCTGCTATTCCATTGCCCCGCATGCCAGCTGAACACTAGGAAATGATCTTAGAGAAACCTTCGTAAATCCCCCCTTTCTTGGTGTAGGATTCCTCCACGTGGGAATATCCCTCTCCCTGTGACCCCCATCACAAGTTTTCAGTCTCTACACTTAACTGCCTCTCACATTACTTACACTGCAGTCAAGGGCCTGGTGTCCCACTGGGTCAGACTGTTTTGTGGCTGTTCTACTCTTAGCATTAGGAAGTGATAGCTGCTTATCTCTCTTTTCAACCACATGAACCTTGAGAGAGCAAAACAATTGGCATTTCTCTCTTACTCAGGTAGCTTCGTACATAACCATTATTCGAACTAGCTTGATTTATGTATATTTCACATATCACCTTTCTGTGAACTGCTGATAACATTTCGAAAATTGCCACATCACCAGTACAGCACTGATATTAATCTCTCCCAGTTTCTCTCTTATGCCTGTTCAAGTAGCAGAAGTTGACATTTTCTTTTGGAGGTACAAGTGTCCATGTTAAGCATTGCCATTAGTTAATAACCTTGCTTGATGGTGTGTGAGGGCTGCGTCTCCTTTCCTCATTTCATGGTGGCCATTTCAGCCCGTGGCACGCTGATGGTTTCTCTGCAGAAGACAGACCTCACGTCACCTTTCATGTGCATCTCTATTACCTCACACTATTAACAGTTGTTAGCTATGTCTCTCATAGTCTACTGATTCCATAGTGAGGGTGGACCCAGTCTTGTCTTTCTGTCCCTAAAGTAGGTCATGGTTCGTGGCATTCAGTAAAAGCCAGTTCCGTGAGTGAATAAGTGAGTGAATGCAGAACAGGGGTTAAATTAGGGAACAACAATACAACAGACTCTAAGAAAGAACTCCAGACCCCGCATCTTCATCGAGTAATTTGAAGTTTCTGTTTCCCATTGGTTACCTGAAGACTAGGATGTTTTCATCTTCGTATATCGAAATGGATAAAGGCCATCTGTTCTAGTTAAAAAAAAATCATGCCTCATTGAGAAAACTGTTGTTAATTTGACCATTAAATACCTTTGATGCAAAAGTATGCATTACTTGATTCTTCCTGAAGAATCATATGCAACGTTTTTATCGGTTTCTAGGAGTCTACCTCTGCGTGCCGTTTGCACCTGCAGTCTAAAACTGGGAATTCTTTTTTTTGTGGCCTTATATAAAAAGATTGTTGGAAATCATTACTGGAATTTTTACTGACAAAGATAACCTTTATCATTTCTAGGTTGGGAGGTGGCTGGAGATCATATCCAGAGTGGGGCTGGAGGTTCCGATAATGATTACCTGATCTTAAACTTGCATATCCCAGGATTTAAGTAAGGAAAACCAATTCCGATTCCCTTCTGTAGGAATCCTCATGCCTGTTTCCCTACAGAAATAGATGAAGTAGGGCTGCCTTTATAAAATATATTAATATTGTGATGTACGTAGCAAATAGCAAGCTGTGTGGGATAATGTATTATATTTAAGAATATCTATAGAAACTATAACTGTTAATTGTATATTAGTTAGATGAAGCCAAAGTTTTTAAAAATACTCTATCCAAATATTACAAAAAACTGTGACTGTTGGATGCTTAATTCAGAGATCTTAGTCTAAGTCATTTGCAGGAGACTCTCTTGGTTTATTTATTTGCTTTTCTAGAAGTTCTGTCTGTAAAGTAGTATGTTGCAGATTGTTTAATCCTTTTAGCCCCCCATGTTGAATTGCCCAGCAGGAGTCTTTTTCTCGCTGTAGGCTGGGTGGCAGCATTTACACCAGGAGATCTGAGCATATTCCCATGGTTGTGTAGACTCCGTGCAGCAGTAGACTGCCCGGAGAGGAGAGGAGAGTGTGGCTTTCAGCTTAATGAAAAAAGTCATGTAACTTTTTCCAGGTTGTATTCAGAACATGCTGTAAATATCGCAATTTTAATCTGTTAAATAGACCACCGACATCGATGACGGGAGCCATGGGCTCTGAACTGGGAAGAATAACCTTTGTGTTTGAGACCCTCTGTTCAGCCGACTGTATTCTGTACTTCATGGTGGTAAGTGGAAGAGGGGCTCTCAGAGGTGGATTTCTACGCTTAGCGTTCTCCTTGAAGTGTGACCCTATTTGTACAAATTGCGATAAGAATCCCATTTTTCTTCCCATTTTTAGGGTCTTCCAAAAACATTAAAAAGATATCTAAGGAACTCATTAAGCATTGTGTGGTGAAGTCCACAAAGGAAGTGTTCATTCCTTGTGGAGAGAACTGAGTGATGGGGCCTGGGTGACAGACAGAAGCCAGAAAATATTAATCCCATGGGAAAGTCCTTCAAAAAAATATGCCAGCAGCAGAGTGAAAATTCTCCCCTAGGAACCATTCAGCAATTCAAGCCATCAGGAGGGAAAAGCATGTATTAATAAGTGAGGGCACAAAACAGTGGAGGTGGAGAGCTTTGGGAAAAATAACACGCTTCCTTGTTAAGTAAATAAATGTAGACAAAGGATTTTGCTATGTACATGTCATAATTTTGCCCATTTTTTCCTAGATGTCCTATAAATCTCAACTAATAGCTTGAGAAAAAGTGGTAACACAAAATTTACTTAAGACCCCAGGGAGGTATTAGAAGGTTGTTGGCTAAGACTTTAATGTTATAATTAAGTAGTGACTTCATAGACATGAGTTGTTTTTGCTTTTTTCCAACAATCCTTTAGTAGCTAGTTAACAGTCCATTAACAGTGTCCTCCATGATATACAGGATATATGGAGATTTAAATACTTGTTCATGATTACTAATAGCTTAAATGAAGGCAGACTATTTCGTTCTGAAAAAAAAAAAGGACTTTGTGGTAGTCAAAGAAGATGAAGAATCTTCAACACGTCTATCTATGATACCACAAATAACCGAGAAGTCTTCAGTTCTCTTAGCTCTCCCTCCTTATTTCTTCAGTGTATTAGTTCCTCTTCATACTGAGTGCCATTACTGACAATTCAGACTCCCATTATCTCTCAGCAATAGTCTCTATCTATTCCTCTCATCCCCACCCTCTCATAAATGCTGTTGTCAAACTTACCTTTATAAACATAAAAACAATAGTAGAGGCAGCCACAACAAATCTACCCCCTCACCCTTAGTGGCTTTTTATTGCCTGTGGCAGCGGTTCTCAAAATGTGGTTCCTGGACCAGCATCATCTGGGAACTTGTTAGAAATGCACATTTCTGAGCCCCTTCCTAGTCTTTTTTTCTTTTTTTTAATTTTATTTATTTTTTTTTTTGCGGTACGCGGGCCTCTCAGTGCTGTGGCCTCTACTCTTGCGGAGCACAGGCTCCAGACTCACAGGCTCAGCAGCTATGGCTCACGGGCCCAGCCGCTCCGCGGCACGTGGGATCTTCCTGGACCAGGGCACGAACCCGTGTCCCCTGCATCGGCAGGCAGACTCTCAACCACTGCGCCATCAGGGAAGCACCCCCTTCCTAGTCTTAATGAGACACTCTGGTGATAGGGCCCAGCATTCTGTATTTTAGCAAGCCTTGAGGTTGGTTCTGAAGTGCAGTAAAGTTTGAGAACCAATAGCCTATGAATACACTTAAAATTCCTTAGCATGGCATCTGTATGGCTTTTGTACTCTTTGCTCAGCCTCTGTTACCAAACTGCTGTTACTACTCACCCCTCTTTAGACACCCTGAATTTGTTAGTGGGACACTCTGTACTTTTTCACTTCTCATGCCTTGGCACACTCTAAACTAGAATGACTTCCTTCATTTTGCTGCTTTGTCTGGCGAACTCCCGTTCATACTTCGAGGGCAGCTCAAACCTCACCTTTTCTGGGAAGCTTTCTCTTTATTCCTTTAAGTAAAGTTAACCACTCTCTCCACTGTGCTCCTAAAACCCTTTGAGAAAACCCTACTTTAATTATGTGAATGTATTCATATATTTGTCTCTCTCTGTTGATCTAGCATTCCTGAGGGTAGGGATCATAGATATTTATTTTGGTAAATCAGTCTTAAGAGGTTTTTGCTCATAGCTGGATCCGTTAGTTTTCTTTACTCTGTGATTTGATTTCTGCACAGCAATTTTTGAGATATCAGCACCTAAATAACACAACAAAATGCTTCCAAAATCGTGTAGTGTTTTACAAAGGTAAGGTGGTATTATTTGCAGTAATGCAGTATGTTCCATTTATTATGGGAATAAACATCCAGAAAGTGTTCAGCAAAGCACTGTCTGTATATTAGGAGCTCCTTTTAGGAAGCAGCATGTGTGATTATTGGGTTGTTTGGTAATGTGGGGAATTCTGTGACGTATGACAGGCATACTCTGTTGTTCCTACTTGTGGTGTGAACTCAAGACGCATGTCTTTATAGCATATCTGATTACTTTATAACATACTTGCCGTCAGCGTTTATATCATAGAAAGAAAGAGACATGTCTTGAGCCAGGCCACTGTATTATCAGCATTTCGGATAACTAACAAAAACCTATCCAGATTCCTAAGTCATCTATTAGGGTTTCTGCAGGGAAGACTAATTAGAAAATTCAGAGTTAGTCTTGGTTTTTCATTTCAAATAAATTAGATGCGTATTACATTATTTGCTTTACTTATTGCATTTGCTTTCTGACCATGTTAATGACATAATATTGGTGGAATGTCACACATTTATATAATATTCTAAATATTGAATTTAGCTAAGGAAATCAGAAATAAGATGTTACACTAATTAATCTTTTTGGAATTCAAGTATAAGCAAAAGAAGATTACATGAACATAAAATAACATTCTAGTTAATCTGCACTGGAAATTGCAAGTATAATTCAGGGAGAATTTAGAATTCCTGTGTAAAAGCCGCCTATCAGAATCCCTCAAGGGAAAAGATAAAAGATGGAAAGAAAGCCTTGTCATTTTATGAGGATCCTAGAAGTTTACTCTCAGAAGTTGGAGGAATTATGTTTCCCTTTCTGCATATATTTCCTAAGCTGGAGTCATACACATACACACACACCACCCCTCCCTCCAACAGAAAAATTCCTTAAACATAACTATGCTTTGAGACCTCTTTCACATTATATTGATGACGTGGTTGATACATTGTAATTACTCAGCTAGTAAGTGCTTGTGTAGACTTGAAGGGAAGTTTTTGAGGGTTTTAGGGTTACATGCTCTGCAGATAAATATTCATGCACGCTGTAGGGTTTACTGTAAATACAAACATATGATTGTAATGTATATACATGTATATTAATACTGAGTTGGTGGTTTTTTGTATGTATTTTTTTCTACTATATTTTAGGATATTAATAGAAAAAGTACCAACGTGGTCGAATCATGGGGTGGAACCAAAGAAAAACAAGCTTACACCCATGTCATCTTCAAGAATGCCACATTCACATTTACGTGGGCATTTCAGAGGACCAATCAGGGTCAAGATGTAAGTTCCAAGCACTTAAAAGAAAATAAAAGCCACAAAGATGATTCTGCCTGTGGAGATTTGTACAAAGTGGTCCCTCACATCTCCTGGAGGAAAAGGCTTAGCTTTTTCCTGATGTAGAATCAATCATTTGGTTACGGAGCAGTTGGGTATAAAAATGGTATTTTGGGGGGGTTTGTGTTTTGAGAGCAAGAATGTATGAAATGGAATAACACAATGTATCTTTGAATTGTTCTATACTTTGAACAAATATAGTTGGTAAAAGCTTAAGAGAAAGAAAATCTTATTTTGTAGTTATTTAAAAACTTACTTTTAAAGCTTTCTGAGACTTCGGGAAGGTGGTGACTTTCTTCCCTTCGCCTGAAAGATCTGACATTTGTCCAGGAGGCATTATCTGATGTTGGTTTATTACTTCATACAGGAATGGCTGTCTCCTTTTATAGCTTGGCGAGGGTGTATGTGCACACTGTCGGGTTAACACACAGAACTATTCTATTTTACTTTCCATAGTAGAATAGACCTTAATCCTCCCCTAAATATTTTCCATTATATGCTTCAATTACACGTTATTGTGGATCTCCATTGCTGTGGCATTTCCAGGGTGAGAACAAGGTAAATCACGGTTTAAGACGCTGCCTTAACATTGTGGTGGCAAATGTAGAGCATTTTCTCTTTTCTCTTCAGGTCTTCACTGGGGAACCCATTCCCCAGGTGTCACTTGACTCCAGTTGCTCTTTTATGAGTGCTCGGATTCCCACCTTGTGGGGTGTGAACATGCTGTGCAAGGCTTCCTTGCCTCCCTTTAGTCTTTGCCCCAGACAGAAAGCATTAAGGAGCGGCGCTCTGCTGACACAGTGGTGCTCACTGCTTGATGAAAACTAGACCTTAATTGACTCAGTGTCACACGCAAGAAAAGTATAGTAAGGCCCAGGTTTTTCCTATCTGTTATGCATCCAGTAGAAATCAGAGTATGTTGGTTAAGGAAAGTGCTAGAGAGGGAGGAAAAAAGCCCAAAGAAGTGATGTGATTGCACCACTATCACACAGTTAGTGTTTGAGTGAGGAGTTTTTAATCCCTGGTCCAAGTCTTTTCAACATTGCCACAGTGCAAACAACCTATTGTATCATGACATTTAGGCTTACGTCTGAATAAACAGTGATGGGAGCTAAGGTTGCTCTTTTGTTAAGTCATATTGGTTTTACCAGACATCAAGTCTATACATATGCCTGAATTTGTACCCATTATGACATAATTTCATGGCCAAATTCCTGGAACTCCATTACTGTGGAAATGAGTTTCTAGTGTTAAGATTTAATATATTTTTAAAAAGTACCAAAAAGGAATACTATTAATGCACTGGCTGGGACACTTTGCTTAGTTATTTTGGTGATACGAACATAAAACAATCTGGTTGTACAACTAAGCGCCAAGGCAGAAGTCATTACTTTCTGCTCTCTTTTTAGAATAGACGGTTCATCAATGACATGGTGAAGATTTATTCTATCACTGCCGCTAATGCAGTTGATGGGGTGGCGTCCTCGTGCCGTGCCTGTGCCCTCGGTTCTGAACAGTTGGGCTCATCGTGTGTCCCCTGCCCCCCAGGCCACTACATTGAGAAAGAAACTAACCAGTGCAAGGAGTGTCCACCTGACACCTACCTGTCCATACATCAGGTCTATGGCAAGGAGGCTTGTATTCTATGTGGGCCTGGGAGTAGAAGCACTCAGGTAAGTGGGTCCGTATTTCACTTATCCCCGGGAAAGCATATTTTAATAGACAAACCCAAAGGTTCCTCTTAATGTTTCTCTGGGAACTATGAAGTTGCTATTTTTATTTATGAATGGCTTTTTCATTCCCTTTCTTATTTTACCTCATCTTACATCTGTTGAGCACTTAATATGCGCCATGAAAGGGCTAATTACCGGGGGCATAAAATATTAAGAAGAGGATCCAAAAAAGAATGCTTTCCAAAAATATTAAAACTGATTTCTTGTGTATTCCATTAAGGTAGAGCAAGTAAGGTGCCTCACTATACATAGGCTGTAGGCGTATGTGGAGAACAGCAAGAATGTCTCATAACATTTTAAGGGTAAAGATGGATGCTGTATTCTGAGTGAAGGAAAAAATAGTTTAATGTCTGTTGAAACTGGCATAACAGGACATCTTGGCTATTTATTAAAATACCTTTCTGTAAGAAACTAATCTTAGAATAACTTTGTTAAAAAATGCGAACACTTCTGAACTTTGCGTAGAGAAATCTAGAGTTTAGACATTTTCTATATTAGTGTGGTAAAATATACCATAACTAAGACAAGATTACTGAAATAGTTTTTAAACCTAGAACTTTCTGGAAACACATTTTTTCATAGCAGCTGTTGTTTTCTTTCCTGCCGTATTGTTTTCGCTTTGTTTTGTTTGGTTTTTTACATTTCTTAATCTTTAATCAAAGGACCACTCAGTTTGCTACAGTGACTGCTTTTTCTACTATGAAAAAGAAAATCAGAGTTTGCACTATGACTTCAGCAACCTCAGCAGTGTGGGCTCCTTAATGAATGGTCCCAGCTTTACCTCCAAAGGAACAAAATACTTCCATTTCTTCAATATCAGTCTATGTGGGCATGAGGTGAGTTCTGGCTGGCAGGGTGAGACGGAGCTGTGTTTCAGCTCTGACTGAGTTATTTTCTGTGTTGATGGTCCAATAAAATCTCTATGGAAGCTAACAACCAAATGTCAGAAACTGAGCTGTGACAGCTTAAATCCTCTGTTGCTTCCTAGCACGTTGGCAGTTTTCTCCACCAGGGGCAACCTTGTCTGGTTCTCACTCCATCAAAGCACTTATCCAGTCAGTTGAACCCCCAAAGCTTGGAGCAACGGAGCAAGGGCTTTGAGGATCTTTCATTTTTGTAAAAGTGGGTCAGGCTTGTCAATCTCACCTATTTTTTAGGCAGAAAGTTAAGGTTCGAGAAAGTTTGACTGTTGCTTGTATGGTCAAGTTTGCGTTTTAAAAAGAAGGGACTTTCCAGAGTAAGTTTGCCCAAAAATAAAAAGGACGCAAGCAGGGCACAAGTGCCAGTTGATAAGGTAGCCTCTGCTAATAAATAATGGGATTTAATTTTCTTTGGCAAGAAGCAGAACGTGAATGGATACTGGTAATGGGAGAGTTACAGGACTGCGTGTCCAATATTTTTGTGGGCATAGAAGGTCGGGGTTGAGGTGTATGTGTGTGTATTTCCCGTTAGCAAAGGTGAAAACATACGAAGGCCTTTCCTCCGTGTCTCTTTCCGTTTTAACTCCTGTGTCTCTAATGGTCTCCGTTATGAAATGCTGGGCCAAAGGTTGTGCAAGGGAAATAAAAAGACGTCTCATGGCTACAGTAGTTCTCAAACGAAAAGATCTATACCTTTTACATGGTATGACGTTCGTCCTGTCCTGATTTTACATGGCGTGACCCAGCACACTCGCCCAATTGATCAGTCACTCAATTTAAAACAAAAAAAGATTAAATGCCTGTTGGGTTGAATGCTGTGTAAAGCAGTGAATAAGATTAATTCCACCGTATATCACACTTCTTCTCAGTCTCATTCCTGTGTTGCCACTGTCTTTGCCTTCCTCTTCTCTCTCCTGTCTTCCTTCTCCTTTTCCCCTCGTTATTCGCATTCCTTTCCTCTTCCTGTTGTTTCCCTCTTCTTTTCCTCAGCAGACTTCTCTGCTCTTTTTCCTTGTTCTTCTCTTATGACGTCAAGAGTTTAATTTAAGCTTAGTAACAATACGTTGCACCTGTAATGCGGTGAGCAGGCTTGGTGGAGGGAGAACATTTTATAGGCGAGGATTGCTCGCTGCATTAAGGAAGAGAAACCTTTGTTCTTTTCTTTGTGCCCGTCTGTGCACACTCTACGTCTGAGACCAATAAAACAGTGTTTCTGTTTTTCGTTATATATTTCTTCATAGAAATTGTAGAGTAAGGTATAGTCTTTTGCAGTGGGACTGTAGTATATTTAGACATACCATATTAAAAAAAAATAAGAGTCAAACCATTTTATAAGTTATATCTTCTCACTACCCTCCAAATGATTAAAAAAAGTAAGCTCCTGGGCTTCCCTGGTGGCACAGTGGTTGAGAGTCCGCCTGCCGATGCAGGGTACACGGGTTCGTGCCCCGGTCCGGGAGGATCCCACAACCTGTATACCCTTCAACATACTGTGTACTTGAGCAGATCCACATCATTGAGTCTAAGAGTAGGTGACTAAAGACACTTCTAGTGACCAGCTGTTCAGTTGCTGTCCTAGGCTTTTACGTTTTCTTTTTCAGCCTTGACATTACTTTTCTGCCACACACAGGCCTATACAGGAGAAGGAAGAGCAAGTCCTTTTTCTTGGCATTAAAACCTTCACCAGCAGTTTTCTGGTTCCTTTATGCACATCGTTGTCCTAAGAATTGAAGATTTCACAGATGACTTATATTTCCTTAAGTCAGATGGCTTTCATCCAGCACAAATGATGCTTGTAGTTGGGGCAGCAGTGCAGCCTTGAATTACTGTATTCGTTATAACTTCAGTGACTCGCAAGCCTGGTTGAACATTGGAATTGTCTCAAGAGCTTTTAAAAAGTGCTGGTGCCTGGGCCCACACCCGATCAGTTAGACCAGAATTGTGGTGAGGAGAGAGCCAGTGCTCTGCTAGAATCACTAGCTAGCTGAGATCCAGTTTAGAGACTGACCTTCAGTGAAACCTCTTTATGACTTTATTTTCCTAGGGGAAGAAGCTGGCTCTCTGCACCAACAATATAACAGACTTCACAGTAAAGGAAATGGTGGCAGGGTCAGAGGATTACACGAACTTGGTAGGAGCATTTGTATGTCAGTCAACCATTATTCCTTCTGAAAGTAAGGGCTTCCGAGCAGCCTTATCATCACAATCCATCATTCTGGCAGATGTATTTTTAGGTAAGTTTAATTTGGTTCGTATATGCATGCATGCATTTGTTCTAAAATTATGGTACTGCTAACTTGTCATTGCACTGGTGCTTACCATCGATGATTAAAACCTACAGGTAATGCTAAACCATCACTTTATAACATGGTTAAAAAGCCCCCGCAAGTGAGATCTTTTGATCGTTCTCAGGGAATACAAGAAGCTTCTGCATTTATGTATTAACTTGTGTGATATGTTGTTTTCTGAGAGTCTGTGCCTTTCATCAGATTCTCTAAGCAAAATAATGATAAACTCCCAAAACTGTGAACAAAAGAAGAGTAAACACACACAGTATAAACCTGAATCATAATATCTGCCACCAGTTTTCATCATCTCTTCTCATACCAGAAGTAATCTGGTGACAAACAGCAAGAGTGAATGTGCTGGGTTTTATTCCCCATCTGTCCCTCCTGTCTTTCCGGTCTAGAAAGTTTAGGGAAGCTTTAAGAATAATTCAGGTCCCTAATTAGTAATTCCTAAGGATCAATTTCATTAAAATATCTGGGGTAGGGATTAGGGATCTAACAAGGCATATGATAATCTAACAGTGTAACAAGCTTCTTAGATGATTCTAGTCTGCAGCCAGATTTGAGAACCATCGTGAGAGACTCCAGGGGAATCGAGCTATAATTTTCAGCACCAAGGACAGGTACTGAGTTTGTGCTCAGCATCAGAACTCTGCTAGAACAAAGGTTGCTGTAATTGCTTGCGTTTTGGCTCTGCTATCATTTTGCCTGGGATGGATGGGTGGGGAACGCCTTACTCCTAGATTAAACAAATTTTGGAGTTTTTTTCTGGAAATTATTAGGGCACAAAAAATTCTGTTTTGTCACTTGTGTCTATAATGAATGTGAATGAATGAAAAGCTGCATTAGCAAAGTAGCCCAGCTCGTTTGACACAACTCACAAGAGGCTGAGAATGATAATAGTAGATTGTTGAAATGTTCGAACTAGAAGGGACGGTGGAGATCATCTAAATTATTGCATGCATTTTACAAATTCAAGACATAAGAATCAGGGAAGTAAAGTGACTTAAGCAAAATTGCAGAACTAGGGAGTAGAATCTTTTATTTTCTATTCTGGAAACTTTGTAACGTTTATTGTTCTTCCCAAGAATGCATTAATTTAAGAGGATATTTCTGGTAAAATGACAGCATCAAAGTAAAGCTATTTTCTATTTAGATATACAGAGACTAAATAAGCCTAATTTTCCCATATTGCTTAATAGTTTCTTTTTTATTCTTGTCTAGGAGTGACTGTTGAAACTACATTGCAAAATATTAATATAAAAGAAGATATGTTCCCAGTTTCACCAAGCCAAATACCAGATGTGCATTTCTTTTATAAGTGAGTGGACATGCTGCTTCTCTTGACTGTTTTCTTAATCATAAGGACATCACTTCAGGGTGCCCTGCATGGTAGCTTACACGTAATAGATAGTCAGTAATTGGTTCGTAAGTGAAAGACTTAGTAAAAAATAGGAAACGGGGAATATGTAGAAAGCATTATGTCATTTTTCTCATATATATAATCTTCTAAATTAGGCAATAAAGAGACTCTACTTCATTGTCTAGGCAGTAATTGTAATTCACACATCACAACATCAGCCTAAGTCGCTATGACCTCTAATCTCTTAAAAAATTCTTTTGATTCTAATTTTGATTATAATTACAATAGCTTTAAATCCTTTGATGATAGCGTATGACTTTACCTGGGGAGCAGTCAGCTTTTCATAGGCAGTGCCAGTAAATGAACTCAATATGTATTAAAATTCTAAATTAGCGAACTTTGATACATTTTTTCGTTCATTCAAAGAGCATAGGAGCAATTACACACAGGATATTTTTGTCTTTGAAATGTGTGTCATATATGTTTTGTGAAATAGCATTTCTCTTCCAATAGGTCTTCAACAACTACAACCTCTTGTGTTAAAGGCCGATCAACTGCTGTGAAAATGAGGTGTAGTCCTGCTAAACTGGGAGCTGGAACCATTTCAGTACCCAGGTAGTCTTATTTCTATGTGATTCTTCCATATTTGTATTTATTAGGAAGAAAAACTCTCCAGAATCTTACTATTTTAAGACACGTTCTCTATGGATATAAAGCAGAAAGGGAACAAAGAATCTGTAGATTTTTGTTGTACAGACGTGCTGGGTGCCTGTAGAGAGGTATAGGCCCTTGCCAATCTCAGCACTTCCCAGTCTCCTCAATGACATATTCTCGTCTGGTTGGCCTGAGTGTCTAATTGTCTTGAAAATTATTTAAGTAATATATAACTATATTGTTTGTATCCTTGGATTGAGTCTTAACTGTCTAGCCTCTACTTTCTTGAGAGCTGGATTAGGAACTTCCCTGGATTACAATTCTTCCCCAGCAAGGGACCATCTGGGTGATCTAGAATCTAGATTTTAGATTAAGCAGTCTAACCTGTGCGCCATAGTTTCTTTCTCACTGGTGGCGAAATCACCAAGGTAGAGTCTGACCTTTACAATACGTACCACAGTTCATTCAACTGATTGGCATCGAGGTAACAGCTGTCCACAGTCTAGGTCTGATTAATACAGCCACTTAGGGTGGGACCAGTAGGAGAAAAGAAGCAGTTTCATGGACTCAAAACTGTAAACTTAAAGACTGTTTTCATGGCCTGAGTGAAGCTTAAATGTCTCCTGATTTTTATTTTTTATGGTTATTCATTGTTTAGTATGTAGATTATTTCTAATCTCTTTAGGGTTAAGGTACCTTTGGATTATAATTTGATTTGCACATTTTTCTCCATCAAGCTAGCAAAAATTTATCTTTAAAAAAATGATTGACTTAATTTTGTTTTTGATAGTTTCACCGTAACCTTCTGTGAGATTTTAAGCTGTCCTGCGTATGTTACATCAGGATTGGAAATCAGTGGTCTAAGCATTGCTCCAGTTACTTGGACATCTTAAAAATAATTACAGTGATAACGTAGTATTTTGGGCTCATTTCTGTGCATAAAGGCATACTAGCATTCACCCCTTACCAACACTGTTACTCTGGTTCTCGTAGATGTATGTATTAATTTTTCTCCTCACCTTTTCAAGGTGAGAGAAGAATGTGATGAGCGCAATACATAATAAAAGGTAACGGACATCAGTGAAAGAAACAGAGGGAGCCTGGTGCTCAAGGGCATCTTGTGGTGGAGGATCCCTGTGCCAGTGTTCACGCTGGAGTTGAGGCAGCAAGCACACTTTCTTTTTTTTTTTTTTTTTTTTTTTTTTAA
>NW_020172592.1:6396193-6485947 GCF_003031525.2 Neophocaena asiaeorientalis asiaeorientalis
CAGGTTGTGGGGAAGAAACCCCCTTTTTTTTTTTTTTTTTTTTTTTTTTTTTTAAGCACACTTTCTTTATGAGAAGGTGTATCCAGAGATTCTTTCACTATCCTCTGATATCCCACCATATGACTTCAAGTTCAGAGGTTTGTTTTATTTACTATAGCACTTCTGAGGTCCTTTCTCGGACCTAGCAACTCACTTCTCTGGAGTCCACCTGGGTGACTTCTGAAGCCTCCTCCAGGAGCCTCTATGACTTAAGCAGATAATGTTACTGAAGACTAACTCTGTCCTTCAGAAAATGTATCACTCTAACTCTCCCAGGGTGGACTCTGATGTTTTGACGTAATAAGGAAGTAATAGTCTCATGATGTTAAATGATGGCATCTAGAAACTAATTTTTTTCCCTGTGAGGAGAGGAAAAGTTAAGTTCCTCCTTTGACCTCAGGCAGTGTTTTCTACTTGACTGTCTTTGCAAGGGTTTCCCAAGATCATATGCAGCAGAATACCTTGGGGTGTCTATCTTTTTTTTTATTTTAAAATTTATTCTTATTTATTTATTTATTTAAAGCAATCGATCATTTTAATACTTTAGCTCACATTTTTTTTTTGTTCAAACAGAAAGTCACAAAAATTGTAATCATCTTCATCAGTTCGCTCAGTCCCGTGTAATTAATTTTTTTTCGTCTTGATCCTTTGTTAGCACTTTTACGAATTTATCAGTTTTCCGTTGGAGTTCTGAAAATGCTTATTCAGTTCAGCAGTATTGTCAGTTACCAGAAACCTGTACTTGTCAGAGTCTTTTCCTTGAATTCCTTGAAGATGAAACCCTTTTATAGGAACATTTTTGCAAAAGCATCAGAGTGGGGTGTCTATTTTAAAACTGATTTCTAGGCCTTCCCTGAAACCTAAAGAATTTCCGAGTGTTTGGAACAGGAATATTTATAAAAACACAAGACAATTCTGATACATATTAAAATTTGAGAACCGTTGGTCTTAACCCCCATTTTGGAGATTTGACTTTTTTGTTTTCTGACATGGATTCTCACATGTTGTTTTGCATTTTAGTTTTCTGAAAAGCTAAATTAAAAGGTCGTGGTCTCCAGGGTGGATGCCTTCACCCATATTTTGATGAAGCTCTGTTTATAATTATGACGCACACTGAAGTCTGAGGACCACGTCTCTAGGGAATGCTTTTAACCCCACAACCTAAATGTGCTGGCCTTTCGTTCTTTCTTTTTTTTTTTCAAACATCTTTATTGGAGTGTAATTGCTTTCCAATGGTGTGTTAGTTTCTGCTTTATAACAGAGTGAATCAGCTATACATATACATATATCCCCATGTCTCCTCCCTCTTGCGTCTCCCTCCCACCGTCCCTATCCCACCCCTCTAGGTGGTCACAAAGCACCGAGCTGATCTCCCTGTGCTATGCGGCTGCTTCCCACTAGCTAGCTATTTTACATTTGGTAGTGTATGTATGTCCATGCCTCTCTCTCACTTTTTTCATTCTTTCTTGAATCGATTTCCATCAGGGCACAAGGGGGAGCTCTGGGACCAGGATCAGAACATGAGAAACAGCAGCTTGTCCGGAAATAATTAGAATTTTTTTTTTTTTTTTTCTTTAAGCTGTAGGGCTGAATAAAGATTTCCTACTAACAGAAATGTTAACAGAGCCAAATTTACTTAGGTTACTTTTGAAGAGGACTTAATTTGCATTTTTCTCATCTGAGCTTTAAGTTCTCCAGGAGAGAAAGAGAGGTGCTAAGCAGGCACTTGCCTTGCAGAAGTCTCATATGCTGACCAGGAAGTCACTATAGGGAGTCCTTGGCAGTTGGGAAGGGATGCCATCCCCTGGAATTCTCTCTTGGTCAAGAATCTTGGCAAACCAGGCAAAGGCGACTTTGGCAGTAGTACTGTTGGCCGGGGCTCTGTGTCTTGGTGACCAGGGAAAATATCAATGAGAATGTCTTTACAGAAAGTGAAAGGGCCAGGAGAAAAGGGGAACTGTGTTCTCCGTGCATCTCGCATGCAGTGCAGAAGGAGCGGCAAATATTCTGGACCGCCTACTAAACAGCAGTTGGAAACAACAGCCTGTCTGTTTGGTCTGGCAAATGCAGTTGGTTTCTAATTCCACAAAGTATCTGGAGGGTGTGAGACGTTTTCAATTAAACTTAACAGCGTGATGTCTGTGGCAGATGAAATCAGAGTCGGAGTGGACTTTTGAGATTATCTACCGCAGTTTGTACTTTGGCCAAAGAATAAATTGTGAACACGATCGACCACTAATATCCGTAAATAGATGCCTCTCCAGCTTCTGCCTGAAAGGCTTTCCAAACCCCTAATCATGATCCTGCATGGTCAGAGGAATCCAGGATTCTCCTTCCATTAGGAAAAATTTAGACCTAAGCACGTGTCCGAAGTGCTCTTTCAAAAACATGAGAAATTGCTGTTAGTTTTAACAGCAAAGTTTTATAAAGGTTTGAAAAAATTTTTAAAAAGCCTTATTCGAAAACAGGTAGAGGGAACCATGTTTACTCTGGTAATGGAGGATGTCATAGCCCATTAGAGATCCTTCAATCAAACCCATTTACTTGATACAGTAGGAAACACCAAGGACCCATAGCTATAGAGTGGCGCAGTCAAGATGGAATGATTTCTTGACTGTGTCTGTTGTTCTTTTCGTGCCATCGTGCTTTCATCTTGTCATTTCCCCCTCTCCCTTATAGGCAGAGATTTGCAAAGAAGCACATTTAACAGAGGCAAGTAGCACATTTATCCGGGGGACAGCTCAACTGATCTGCCAGTGATTGGTACCTTCTTTTTAATGACTCATCTTTCCTCAAACAGGGTCGTCTTTATTAATGTTCTGAGTTAGAGGAAAATCTTCCTCCTCTCTTTCTTACAACTTAGGACCATATTTAATTGCTTGGGTAGTTGATAAATAAATCCAAAATCGTTTTGTGAAAGCCTCCTTCAAAATCCAAATTCATTTTCATTATACGTGTAGCTTCTGAGGAGATTGTCTCTCACAAAAGGGGTGCTTCACACTTCTGTCCTGATAGTGTTCAGAGGTCGAGCACACCAGGGGTTTCTTCACAGGCTCTGATTTAGAGTCTCTCTATCGAAGTCGCTGGATCTATTGGATGCTAGTGTTTTTGTTGATATTTGGGGAAGGACTTTTAAAGCCAAAACAGTTGTCTATCCATTTTAAGTTATTAAAAGCCAGAGGATAGGGCTTCCCTGGTGGCACAGTGGTTGAGAGTCCGCCCGCCGATGCAGGGGACACGGGTTTGTGCCCCTGTCCGGGAAGATCCCACATGCCGTGGAGCGGCTGGGCCCGTGAGCCATGGCCGCTGAGCCTGCGCGTCCGGAGCCTGTGCTCCGCAACGGGAGAGGCCACAACGGTGAGAGGCCTGCGTACCGCAAAAAAACAAAAACAAAACAAAACAAAAAAACCCATCTACATATGGGGCAGTTCTTGCCGAAAACAAACTGGAGACTGGCAGGAGGGGTCATCTATGACCAGGACTGTAGAGAAAGATTCACATGGAGTCGAGTAGGAAGGGAAGAGAAGCGATCAGGTCGGGACCTGTGCCCCTAGGAGGGGACACAGAAGAGGAGGGAGACATCACAGGCTTGGAGATCCTCCCTGAGGAGTGAGCCGTTTGAGCCACTTAGTGAACACCCCAGCCCTGGGGCCTGACACAGCCAAGGAAACCATCAGCAAAATGAAAAGGTAGGCTGCTAACTGGGAGAAAATATTTGCAAGTGATACGCCTGATAAGGGCTTAACCCCCCAAATATATGAACAGCTCATATAACTCAATATAAGAAAAAAACTAATTTAAAACTTGACGGAAGACCCGTATAGACATTTTTTTCCAAAGAAGTCATACAGATGGCCAACAGGCACAGGGAAAATGCCCAACATGGCTAACTATTTGAGAAATGCAAATCAAAACTACAATGAGATATCACCTCACACCAGTCAGAGTGGCCATCATTAACAAAATCACGAATAAATGTTGGCAAGAATGGAGAAGAGGAAACCCTGGTATGCTGTTGGTGGGAATGTAAATGGATGCAGCCACTGTGGAGAACATTATGGAGGTTCTTCAAGAAACTAAGCATAGAATTACCATATGATCCAGCAGTTCCACTCCTGGATATATATCCGAAGAAAATAAAAATACTAATTCAAAAAGGTACCTACACCCTAATGTTTTATGGCAGTATTCTTTACAGTAGCCAAGTATGCTATCCAACCTAAATATCCATCGACAAATGAATGGATAAAGAATTTTCATTTTGAAAATATTTAAAAATGGACTGTGATGGTTGCACATATTGTGAATATATTAAAACCCATTGAATTGTACACTTTTATATCGTGAATTGTATGCTATTTGAACTATATCTCAATAAAACTGTTTTTAAAAATTTTTTAAAATAAGGGACTAGGTAGTGTCAGTAAATATAATTTGTCCATGTCTTCATCAGATGCTGGCTTTTGCGAGTTAACCAAGGGTAGAACCTGTAGAAAGGGAGATTTTTGCAGGAGACCGGTAAAATTTTATAGATCTAAGACTTCTAGGTCAAAATATCTTGTGTTCAAACTCTGTCATAAGTGATTGATGCTCTTCAGCCTTAGGGCAAACAAAATTAGAGCAAGGTGCAATGGTGTCTTATGGACCCTACACAAGAAGGGTTTCTGCCAATGACAAGGCATCTGTGGCAGAGAAGGGCTGAGCTTCCTGAGATTCCAAAGCCAAAAGGAGTCACCAGGAGGTCAGAGAGCATTGCCTGTGCCGGAGGATGCCAGACTGTACAAACTTTGTCTCGTTTCTTTGAACGTGTACTCATTGGTTTCTGTGGTGGTCACATAGAGCAAAAGTTATGTAGAAGCACAATTAGCGACACCTGTAAAAAGCTGGTTGGGAGGAAAAGATGGTGGTGACACAGGTCAGCAAGGGGAAAGGTATTTCACATATCTGGCAATAAAAGATTTATCTATCTTACTACTTTTTTTCTTTTATCTTTTTTTCTATTTTCGTTTATATATGTAAGCACTATTGAAATGATTACTGCTTCATACTTTCTTGTTACTTCCCAGGGAAGGCCTGATTCAAACAGTGACAATTAGGTTTATAACAAAGAGTCAAATTTGGATATTCCACATTTTAAATGATTGATTGAGTTAAAAGAATTAAAGAATTGATTCTAAACTAAATTGCTTTTAACCTAAGAGTTTCTTTTAAGAAGTGAAGTCTGCCAGGGAAAGGCACTGAATCATTGTAGTATTTTGACAATTAATGGCAGCTTTATAAATTATATCAACATCTTGATTTTTGTTTGTTTGTTTGTTTCTTTGGCTCTACCAGTTCTTTAGAAAGTGATGTGCATTGTTAATGGTCTTTTATATTTTGTAGCGCTTTAAACTTTACCAAATTGTTCTCTCATTTTATCCTTTATAACCACCCTATGAATGCAGTATAGCAGACATTCTGCTTTTGACAAATTATAAAAGTGATACGGTGGGGAGGGAGGTTGAATCACTTACGGAAAAACACAGAATCATTTGAAAGTCCAGTTAGAATCGTAACCCAAGTCTTCTCTGTAGAGCTTTTTGCCAGTTTGATTAATTTTCTCCTTTTTTTCATTGGTTGAGTTCTTTTTTCTCAACCTTTAGCATACTTACTCTTTCCTCTTCCCAATATAAACCGTTTTTTCTCCTTTTAAAGTTTTTCTGTGTTGGAAAAATAAAATAGAAAATAATTCAGGGAGGAAAGACTTGAGCAGGAAAGCCTATTGGTAATTTTTGCTAAATGATCAGAAAAGTGTAATTATTTTGAAAGTTGCAAAGCATTGCTATGCAAATAAGGCATTCTTGAAGAATTTTTCTCATTGATTACACAATCTTTTTCAAAAGAGCAATTTTGAGTTGCTTTTACTGATCTGGAAGGTAGAGGGTGGGAATAATTTTTTAAGTGGCATGGTTTTCATCTATTGTACTTTCCTTTTAAAAAAATCTCTCTTTGCTTCTTAGTCTGAATATATTTATTACTCTCTTTTTACAAACAGAGAAATTAAGGCAGTTAAGAGAGTCAAGTCATTTTTCAGAAGAGCTGCTCTTCACCATTGTTCTTAGTTTTGACAATCTGGGTCTCTGTTTCTGAAGTATGTCGTACAGAGCATTGCTTTTGTTTACCTCCCACCCATGTCCACTTCGTCTGTGGTACACGGACACTTCAGAAAGATAGACATGTAAAAATGCATAAATTTTCAGGCATGTAAATTTGTTTCAGTGTTCATATTAGGGTACCTTAGAATATATTTAGTTAACTGATAGTATGAAATTTTACCTTTCTGGTAGACTGAAAATTAAAGGTTTGGGTACTGTATCATCAGAAAGGCATTTGAAATGAAAACTTTTTAAAAAGGGATGTTTTTTGGATTCTCTCTATTATTGTGTGTCTATCATTTTGCTATTAGTTGTTTCAGGACACCTATACTCTGCACCAGCTGAGGTCTGAAGGAGGTTTTCAGGGCAATGCCCTGTATTTACACAGCTTGACCTAAGGGAAGTGCAGTAGGCAGACTAAGGCAACAGTATTCCCCTGGTTTTAATGGATTCATGAACAAAATAGTCATTCCCATTAGAATCTTCCCAAATAGTTTCTTGCTTCAATCAGTAAGGATTCACCAAGAAACTTTCCGGCAGCTTTTTTTTTTTTTTGGGTCATTATCTGTACCTGTTTCTTTAAATTAAAACCCCCCCAGCTTTATAGAGATATAATTCACAGACCATTAAAATTCACTCATTTAAAGCGTACTGTTCAGTGGTTATTGTATATTCAGATATGTGCAAGCATCACCATAGCCGATTCTAGAAATTTTTCATCACTTCACAAAGAAATCCCATACCCTTTAGCTATTACCTCTCTAAATCTTAGTCCCTTTCCTGATCCTGAGCAACCACTAACCTACTTTCAAATGTTGAAATCGAGTTCCCTGTTATGGACTTTCATCTGAATAACATCATACAATATGTGGAACTTTTGGTTGGCTTCAGTCACTAAGCATAATATTTTTGAAGTTCATCCAAGTTGGGGCATGTATCAGTACTGCATTCCTTTTCATGGCTCAGTAATATTTCATCGTATGGATATACCACATTTTGTTCATCCATTCGTCTGCTGGTGGACATTTGGGTTGTTTCCACCTTTTGGATATTATGAATAATGCTGTTATGAACATTCATATACAATTTTTTTGGTATGGACATAGTATTTTCATTTCTCTTGGATATTTACCTAGGAGTGGAATTGCTGGATCGTATGGTAATTGTGTTTAATTGTGTGTGGAACTGCCAGATTCCTCCAATGCTGCACCATCTTATATTCCCATCAGCAGTGTGTGAAGGTTCCAATTTCCCCACATCCTCACAACACTTGTTAATATCTGTTGTTTTGATTCTCACCATCTTGGTAGGTGCAAAGTGGTATTTTGTTGTGGTTTTTGTCTCCTTTAGATTATTTTTCAGGTGTTTCCTCAGCATCCATGCATTGCTTCCCAGTATGTTTGCAGCATGCATTCAAATGTTGATTGGACTCAATTGAAGGTGTTACAAAAGCTGTTGGTTTTGTTGTTTTTCATGTTTTATTTCAGCAAGTGTCCAGCAGGTACCTGTGATGGATGTACATTCTATTTCCTGTGGGAGAGTGCTGAAGCTTGCCCTCTGTGCACAGAGCATGACTTCCATGAGATTGAGGGTGCCTGTAAGAGGGGATTTCAGGTAAGAGGCAAAACTATCTAAGCAGAACTGTGTCATTGAAAATATAATCGTTTAGTCCAGCATTGCTTCCACCATAGAAACTGAGATTCAGTAACATGGCAGAAGCTTATAGTTAACTTAATGAGATATTAATATGTATTTTAAATCAAGTTTGATACCTAGACTCCCATATGTTGAGGTAGCTGAAGATGTGTACTAGAATTGGGGAAAATGAATTCTAGCAAGGGAGCTCTAGACTATGGATATTTACCCAGAGTATAAGGAAATGATATAATTAAACCCAAATATGGTTTATATAATGCAGTTATAGGTATAATTAAGATGAGGATGATATAACTGACTCTCCACAAGAAGCATACATAAAGAGTGAATCTCACGTGCACCCCTCCCACATATATGTAAATCAAGATCCTACTCTATATTTTCTCTGCAGTCCTTCGTTTGCTTACTTGTTTTTTAAAGTAAAGTTGGGATTCTCTTCTCCGTATTTTTTTGTTTCCATTATGCCTTTAATACACTTCCCTTGTCACTAAATTTTTTTAAAAAAACATGACTTTTAGTTATTGACAAATGTGCTATTACATATGCAATTTGGGCTTTAATAATTCCCCTGTTGGACATTTAAGAAAAAATTGAAAACCATCTTTTTGTAAATACGTCTGTAATGGACATCTTTGTTAGACATTTGATTGTTTCCTTAGAGTTTATTACTGGAAAGGGATTAACTGGGTTCGAGGAGATGGGACATTTTTAAGGTTCTTGATACGTGTTACTAAATTGCTTTGGTTGCATCAATTTGCTTTTCTACTAATAGTGTTTGAGAGTACCCACTTCCCTGCACCAGCTTTGACTAGTACCATAGAAAAACCCAAGCTTTACCTCTTTGAAGATGACTTACCACTTCACTCTCTCCAGATTCCATTGAAATGACATTGAAGAAGCGCAGATGAGAGGATAAATCAGTACCAGTGGTGGGGACCCTACTGGAGAATGGGCATCAGAGGATCAGAGATTCCAATGGGATTTCTGAGATCTAGAAGGTAGACGGGATAGGACTGACTTTCGGGTCAGCATGGAATGATGCGAGGGTGCTCACTGGGTAAGGGGACCGAACAAGGGAGCTGTTCTTTCCAGGAAAGTCTTAAGGAGCTAGTAGTTGGCAGGTTGGAGGGTTGAAGAGGGAGAAAAAAATCTGAATGTCCCCACCCAAAGCCATACATTCAGCGTATTTGGAAGCAGTAGTGTCCACCTTTAAGAATAAAAAAAAAAACATTGAGAACTATTCTCTACATTGGTATTTTTCATACTTGAATGACAGTGAACCTGTAGTAGGAAAGACATTGTACATGAAGCCTAGTACACAAACACAAACTCAGACACATAGAGATATGCCTAAAAATAAAATTGTTTTATGGAACAATACTTATTTTCATATTTTATGATAAAGTATAGGCATAACAATATAAAATGTTTTTATTAATACTTTAATACAAAACAGAGAAGTCTCCAAATAGACAAACTAATCAGAAAATTAGGAAATGTTTAATTCAGTTAAGTGTGCTTACCTGTAGATAGCTCATTCTGGCTCAGAGCCCACAGATACAACGCTACTCACACATCGAGGGCACGGTTGAGCCAGGTTTTCAACAGTTTTAAGTGGGTCAAGGATAAAAATTCCAGCCTCACAAAAAAAATGGTTTCCTTTTAATCCTCCTAATAATACTGATACATTTTTTTATGCTTTACAGTGGAAATTAATCTTTATCTTTTCTCTAAAATTATGCTAAACTTACTATCTTATAATCCTTTTTTTTAAAGAGTAAATCAAAAATAAAAGGTGCATTCCCTTCTTTGGCCACCAAGTTTAACTCAGGAGTTTTGAAAAGCTAAATGACCTTCTATCCAAACGTTCGTTAATACTTCTCTTCTGGAAGGTAGTGATTAAAAGTTTAAGACAGTGGGGTGGCAACAATTTCTCTAGTTTTACCTCATTCAAACTGTCTTCATTGAAAAACCTCAGTTCAACATCTTATAAGAATGTTAGGAACAGTTAGTTGCGAGGTGATGCTTTTTAAATGTCTGTTTTTGCCTTAAGAATAATACCTTTTGGAACACTTTGTTGTGTTTGACATGTTGAGGTATGTAATTCCCCCCATACCCCACCCATAGTTCCAAATCTACTTTGAGAAATACCAAAATCAGTTAAATATGCCCTTCTGTTAATACTTAGATGTCAATTTTGAAAGTATTTGCCAAATGAGATCGAGCTTCAACTAGTACAATATGAAATGTCCTTCCTTAGGGTGTTCCATTGCAAGAACGAACAAATGGGTTTGCTGCAGTAAGTGGGTATGTTCATCTCCAATCTCTGAATAATATATTTCGAAAAGTCTGCTCTTTGGTGAGCTTTCAATACGAATGACAACTTTCACTGCATTTTCCAGTATGTCGGTGAACAAGGGTGGATTTCTTTGGATGCCAAAGCCTCAAGATAGGAAAAAACAATGATTGCAAAATATTGTGAAGAGTATCTTTTAATTGCTTTAATAATTCTGCATTTCCATCCCATTGCCTGCTTCATTCTTTACAGTTTTGCACTTTATATTGACTGAGAGTCTGCTTTTCCAATTCTGTAAAGACATATAATCCAGAAGCACGTGAAGTTAAATTTACACCCTACAAGTCCTCCACATACAGCTGGTATACACTAAAAGAGCTACATGACTTGTGATAAAAGCTCTTATCAAAATGGATCTCAAAAATCTATACCAGGTTCTAAGTACGTACTAAGCATTACTTCTAAATGTTATACGGTAGTAGCGATTTGAAGAGATACTGTGTTATCACTGAGAGGTAAGTTTTAAAATTTATCAACAAATTGATCTCACCCTGTTCGCAAAATATCCCTACATGCTGGAAGAAAAAATTTTTCAGCTGCGGTGTCAGCCATTTTCTTGTTTGCCAAAGCCATGGCCTAATGAAGGGATAAAGCTTCCTAATTAATAGAACAACTAAGAAATTCATAGAATGGCTAAGTTATAGAATGACTGAGAAATTCTGCCAACAGCTTGATTTATTTTTTTCTTTAACAATTTGAGGAGCTTATGGAAATTTGAAAATTCTGGGTTTATAAGTATGTATCTTTTTAATGATGAAGTTTTAATGGTTTGTTTTTCCTTGGGCATTACAGCTTGCCATTTGCATTGGGTGTGGCGTATGTGATACAACCACGTAAACCCTTTCATAGTCTAGTTTCTTGTTGGAATGCCCTTCAGATGTCCTCATTCCTCACCTTTCTTATAAAAATCATGTGAGCCATTTAAAAAATAATTTATTCACACTAAGTTTCATGAAAACGTTACACTAAAATTTTTTTCAATCACTAATGTCCTTTCTAAAAAGTTCTTATCCAAAACTTGGTTGAAATTCTTCCTTGGAGTAAATGGGAATCTCCTGTACACTGTTCACTTCAGGACCAACTGTAAAAGTGTGTGCATGTGTGTGACATTAAACATTATGGTGTTAGGCTTCTGTTAGGGTGTTGATAAATGATTGTCATTCACCGGAAAATTTCGGGAGGCAAAGTGAGCAGAAAATGTAATGCCTTGTGTCATTTAATGTCACTGGATATAATCATCGTGCAGATTGCTACCTGTCCTTGTGTATGTTGAAATACATAAGGAACCGTGCACTATGCTCTGATTTTTGCTTCTAATCTGTCTTATTTGTTTATTTAAAAAAAAATTGCTGGTTGAGACCCAGTATATTGATTTTACTATTTACTAGTTGACTGCAGGGAGCAGTTTGAGAACATTGCCCTAACAAAATTGAGTCATCTGCTTTGGGAGGACGAGAGTAAGTCCCTCATGTGGGTAGTGATGACCCAGAATAACACCCTCCTTATTTTGGCCAGGGGAAGCGGGGCGTGCGGTCTGTGTGCCTGCCCCACACCAAAGCCTGCCGGTCATGCTGCACTTACATGTCCTGGGTCCGGGGTCTGCTCTTCCACTCAGCGGAGAGGCTTTCTGGGGAAATGGACCTACGTGATGAGTGGGTGAAACCCGTTCCAGTCAGTTATATGAAACTATCTAAGCGTTCATTTAAAAACATGATTTAAGAAGTCAGGACTCATCAGAAATTTGAAGAAAATAGCTCAAATGATATATCCAGATGGAGTCATTTTTATTCAACCTCATCAGCATGAAGCAAGCCTTCTGATCTGACAATTCATGGTCTTGTTACATTTTCATTCATCATTGCCTTATTCTGTCTCTTCTGTATCCCTTTCCTCTCTTTATGGAGCTTCGGTTAGATGAAAGCCGAATAATCCTCTCTGCCTACTGTGAATAACAGTTAGCAAAACCCTTTGCCTTCTAAATCTCATTTCTTATGTCATTTTTTCAAAGGAAACCTTATACGTGTGGAATGAACCTAAGTGGTGCGTTAAAGGCATTTCTTTGCCTGAGAAAAAGTTGTCAACCTGCGAAACAGTTGACTTTTGGCTAAAAGTGGGAGCAGGTGTGGGAGCTTTTACAGCTGTTTTGCTGGTAGCTCTAACTTGCTACTTCTGGAAAAAGAATCAGAAGTAAGTAACCTCTGTATAAGAACTGAGAAATCTCTTTTGTTGTGAATATTTTAGAGTTAATCATTATATCCAACAGTTTCTCTCAGAGACACAAGAAATTTCTCGTAGTGAAGGAGTTATAGGAAAGGCCTTTAAGAAAGCAAATGGAAATGACTGTTGTTCTGATAACAGAGATCAGAGAACATTAGAGGTAATTGAATTAGATCCATTGTTTTTATAAAACAAGGAACAGAGGATCCTGGCTACTCAGGTAGATGGGAGCAGAGCTCAGAAAGGAAGGCAGATTTTCTCTATCTGTTTTTCTTTTCATGACATCATGCTGCCTTCTTGCCTCATCTTTTCTCTTTCGATTTCTTGTGGGCAGATATTTGCAAAGAAACAGACTAAGTGTATACTCCAGGACTTTCAGAATCTGGAGTTGAGTATTGAGTGTAACTTCCAATTGTATATTGATACATTATATGATTTGGCTCTTTTAAAATGATTTACATGTCAGTTGGGCTGTGAAAGCTCTCTACTGTATTATCTAGGCACAGTTGTAATATGTGGGGTGGGGAGTAGAAAGGAATGAGTGATAGAAATAGTAAAGACCAAATCACTTGCCTATGTAATATTCTCACCCTACGAACTAAACTTCGGAAAACTGCATAGTAAATTAGTTCCCAAATATTTATAAATGAAAAAAATGCGTTCAGACCTCTAATCTTCTCTTTGTTTTTCAAAGGGTTTTCATAATTGGACGCTTGAATCACTGTAAAATAAGTATGATAGCGTTAACTGCATTGCACTGGTTCTCTGACATTCTGGAAACGATTGGTGTGTAGACGGTAGATTAATGAGAACACATAGTGTTACGGCTATGGGTGAAGGGAATATGTTGGTGGAGCAGCTGTACTCCACGACGATTTAATTAGCTGGTGTATGACCACCCCAAAGAAGTATTAATTTATATTAAACAGCCACTTTATCTATTTATTTATTTGCTGCTACTTAGACTGGAGTACAAGTATTCCAAATTAGTAATGACGACAAACTCAAAAGAGTGTGAACTCCCAGCTGCAGACAGCTGTGCTATCATGGAAGGAGAAGATAATGAAGAGGAAGTTGTATATTCCAATAAACAGTCGCTACTGGGAAAACTCAAATCCTTGGCAACAAAGGTGAGAGCAGAATTTTAACCTGGTATTTCTGTGTATTTATAAATAAAGGGGCCATATTAACCTAACAGTAGTGCAAACCGTGTCATTCAGGGTGGGTATTTATCCAGTAGAAATACTCTTAGAAGTACAGAAGGCTGTAGTAAATACAAGAATAATCACTGCAGCATTGTTTTTGTTGGCTAACCAGGTAGAAACAACCTTAAACACCATCAGTAAGGACTTAGATAAGAAATTTCTGTATATCAAAGTAGTGGGATGCTGTGCACCTCTGCAGATGTTAAAGATTGAGATGTCTATGTGTACTGATATGTCAGTGGGTCCAGGGTAAATGAAGCGAAAACAACGTATAGACTATTGCATTTCTGTTAAATATACATTTATACTAGTATTTGAATAGGAAACTACTAATGATAGCTGCTTTGTGAGAATTTTGAATAAATGGGTGTCTTTAGTCTTTGAAGTAATGCAGTTTTATAATATTTGAATTTGCACAAAGATTATGTATTATAGTATTAAAAAACAAAAATTTTAGATAAATAAAAGATCTCATTTATTTATATTTTTTATTTTATAACAAGATTTTTTCATACAGAGGAGATAAAAGTTATATAAAATGTTGAGATATTACTTATCAGATGCCATCACATTTGTCGGCTTTGAAATGATTACTGTATCCAAACAGATAGCATGAAGCCCTAAGTATTATTTGTAGACACATTTTATTGACATTCTTCACCATTGACTTAAAAGATGAAACATTACCAGTTTACCCACGCAGGAATAAAGACAGAAAGAAACCAGAAAGAAAACCCATTTCAAAGGATTTTCAGCAGGAAGGACATGTGGTGAAAGATTGCATTTATTGAGAGTGTCTTAGTAATCGTTTCCTAATTTAGGCACATAACTATATCATAGGGGATCATTTAAAAATAAAACAAATAAGCCCTATTCCCCTTATACTAATGATTTTTCTTAATATGGTAGTTTAGGGAGGATACTATTGCTGTGGGACAGTGAACGTACAGAGATTGTCAAGAGCTGAGATTCTGAGCCTTCCATGGTTTCATGGATACTTTAGAAGACATGGGACTTCTGATCAGAGACAAAGGACAGTTTAACACTCACAGCAGAAGCACTAGCCAAAACATCAGCATTTATACGAGTTGCAGAGCCCCACGTCCTGCAGATGATGCTTGTACACACAGTGGTCTGCCTTACAGGAGAGGAACCTTAAGCTTTGAGAACCTGAATCTTCTAGAAAGGGCAGAAAGCATCTCTGTCCTTTGTTCCAAAGGGAGATAGTGTTGTTATTGTACTGGACAGGTAGCATGCGTGTTCATTGCTCAAGAGGGAAATAACTATTTTTAAGACTGTAAGCAAGCCCGCCCTTTGCTGTGGAAGGACACAATATCTTTATTTTCAAAGGTTGCTTTCTATACAAAGTCCTTTGAAAAGGTAGTCTGGAAAAAAGGGAAGTCAGTGTCTCACTCATAAGATAGGCAGAAATGCAAGAGAACCATTGGGGAGTTGTCTCCCAACAGATCCAAACCTCCTTCCTGCAGTATCTTGGCTTCCGGCAACTTTCCCGTTAGTACACCATTCCACTGTTCACTCTGATTAATCTGGCTGAGGCTGGAATCAAATCTGGTCAGTTTGCTTCCTATAGCACTTAAAAAATAGAGCTACTCCCAACAAGACACCAAACAGCAAGACGAGGCCAACCTGTATTATTAACCTGGATCATACCAGGGTTCCAGACTCAACTAACCAAACAAATGCCGTAAGTCATCAGGGTCCACCTTAGAAAGAGGTGGCTTTCTTTTTAGGTCCCTGAATTAACCTTTCCACTCAGCCTGAGACCTTTCCACTGGCACTGAGACCTTTCCTCCGTAAGATTCAGATGGAAGAGGGTGAAGGACATTTTCAAAAATTTACGAAGACCCTATACATCTCCCACTTTTGTCTACCTGGGCCCTGGTAGGGGAACTTGGTGAGCAGTGTCCTCCACCAGGTGGTCGTTATCCTTTTGGTCTAGGAAGACGGCAATCCAACAAGACAGTCCAGGCACAAAGAATTTTAGTGACTGTACAGATCGTGTCTTGGCCCTCAGGGAGGAAGTATAAGGCAGTTATATTGTCCATAACAATGTATGGACAGTGGGTTGATGTTGACCTTAATGCCTTCAAAGGCTGAAGTGGTATCATGGATTACTTCAGTTAGAGTCAGAAACAAATTTTGTACTGCCTTTTCTTTCTTTTAAAAAAATTTATTGAAGTATAATTGATTTACAATGTTGTGTTAATTTCTGTGTACAGCAGAGTGATTCAGTTATACATATATGTATTCTTTTTTATATTCTTTTCCGTTGTGGTTTATCACAGAATATTGAATATAGTTCCCTGTGCTATACAGTAGGACCTTGTTGTTTATTCACCCTATATATCAGTGTAATAGTTTGCATCTCCTAATCTCAAATTCCCAATCTGTCCCTCTCCCCTCCCCCTCCCCCTTGGTAACCACAAGTCTGTTCTCTCTGTCTGTGAGTCTGTTTCTGTTTCGTAGATAAGTTCATTTGTGTCATATTTTAAATTCCACATAAGTGATATCACATGGTATTTGTCTTTTTCTTTATGGCTGACTTCACTTAGTAATGTAATCTTTATTTCCATCCATGTTGCTACAAGTGGCATTATTTCATTCTTTTTTACGTTCCATCTTTGCTAATTGAATAACTACCCATGGGGTGAGTGTGAATAACAAGTCAGTTATCCCTCCAGGAACCCCTTCTGAGTAACCAAGGGTAGCCTGATACTGAAAAGAGCCTTGCAGTTGTCTAAGGGCTAAATGATCTATCGAGGATGTTTTCATAAACAGTTGAATTACGACCACTCCTAGAATACAAGTACAAGCCGTGCTGTTTTTAGGAGAGAAGTTAACATCTGGTTCTATGCAAAGAGTACAGACCTAGAGGTACACATGGGGCCTCTGGAAGGGAAGTATTATTTACAGTTGATACGGACACCAAGAGGGACCTGTTTAGTTAGGCTGCGCTGGTCGATGGTGCCTGCGACCTCCTTGCTGGCTTGTAAACCTTAGCGTTCCCGATTCATGTCCAACAGTTGTGTCTCTTCTTTGTCTTTGGAGAGACTGCTTGAGGGCAGTTTGTCCAGCTTTTCCTGTTTGTCCATGCCGCAGACTGGGTGGTATTTGTCCACTCCATGGAACGATTGAGTGATGGCAGTGGGAATGGACATGTTGATCGTTGTTATTTGGGGGCAGAAGCTGGCATCATCCCTGCTGTTTCTGATAGAATTTTCAGTAAGCCTAAGGGGAATGGCAACCAGATTGTGGTTTGAGCATCTGGTGGATTTGGTAGACCCAGCAGTCAGTTAAATTTAAGGCACTTGCAACAGTTTGAGAGAGGAACACTAAGGTGTTTTCCTTCATAGGAAGGTGACAGGGTGGCTTTGAAAAACAAATAATCATTAGTATCCCTTCGTCCTTTGCCCCTCTCAGGGCCTAAGGTACCTCCTTCCTAGGTGCCTTACTATCAGACTGCACTGTTGATCTTCCACTGGTACAAATCAGTTTGTCCCATTTCCGTAGCTAAAGCTCCGCCTTATTTCTACTCATCCCCTACTGGAGTTCTGTGCTGCCAAACCTTCAGGTGCAAGAAGGTCAAGGGCTTTTAAAAATGCGTGTGACGACCTAGTGTGTTTTCTACCTTTGCCCATGTGGGATGGTACGAGGTCTTGATGAGCTGTGTAGTCAACCAAGTAGTTATTATGCTTTTGATCTAGGATCATGACAATCCAACAAAACAATACAGGTGGCTAAACCGGAATTATATTTGAATCTTCTAGGCTCCCTTCTGGCAGGGCTACCACCAGACGTCCTGGGGGTTGCTGTTGGGTTAAATAAGGACCCGTCATGCCAGTAGTGGTCGGGGCAGAATCCTGGGTTTTCATATGGGTATATAATCTTATGTAGGTTGTATTGATATATTCTTACTTATTATATATTTTTACTAAAAATTATCCATGAAGCAGCCAAGAGGAGATAATCTCTTAATCCCTTTCTGGAAATAGCCATATTTAGTAACTGAACTGCCTTACTAAGATGTGTGGACCAGGAGGGGATGAGGGAGATAGAGGCAGAAATCTTTTTGAGTCAGTTTTTGAGAAGGCTATTCCGATGATCAATGATCCCTTTCAATGGTAGGAAGTGTGGAAGGTCCACTGAGTACCTCTACTCCCAGTCCATTTTTCTGGTAGCTTTTGTGATTAAAAAAAAAAAAAAAAAGGGACACCACTGTTAGGCTGCAAATGGTCCACAAAACCATAAACATTAAACAGATGTTTTGCAAGGGCCACGGTGGTGTCACTGGAGTTGGCCAGTCACTCTGGAACAGCAACACCGTGACCCGAATGGCTGTCAGCAGTGATGAGGCACCACCGATAGCCCCGAGAGGTGATCAAAGGTCTGATTTAATCAATTGTCAGGGAAATATTGGTCAGCTCTTGGTATGACTCCCAAGTCTTGCATGCTGTGGTAACCTCTGCGTCAGGAAAATAGAGTCCTTCACTTTGAGCTCAGTCTGTGAAGGCAGATTTATTGCCATGCTGGACAGGATTCAAATGCTGTGTAGGGTTTGTGGCAGTCTGTATGGTGCAGTCTCTCTAAGGTGCTTAACTCTGTTTGGTCTTTTCAGAGGATGGGCATCTACCTAAGTGACCCAGATGATTTGATCAACAGCTAAGATTTGTTTCCAGATTTGTTGCCCCAAAGAGAGGTGAAGAGTAAGGGGTTTTCCAAATAGCAGACCAAATAGTTTGTTGACAATGGCTATTAAATCTTGGCAATAGCTCAAGAGTAAGTAGAAATATGACAAGGTGTATCAGAAGAAGTATTGGCCACAGCTGTGAGAAGGGCTTTGGGTTCTGGCCACTGAGCCAGGCAATCTTGTTGGTTTTCAGTTATGCATACTTGTGCTGAGATTGGACAGCTGCAGCAGGTGACAGACACCATTGGGTTTCAGCTCAACCGAAACATCAGTGAACCAGGCCCAGGCATGAAGTAGAACTTCGGTGAACCCAGGACCCCACAGAGCCAGTGGCTTCATTTGGGGCAGAGGAGCCAGGGGATAACCTTTCTCTCAAAGAGTCTGCTGCCATATTTGCATGTGAGGCTGAGATGTTGCTGGGTCAGACCAGTTGTATTCTTGAATATACCATTCATATTTGACAAGTGAGACTGATTGGATGCTTCCCACCTTGTTGACCTATCAAGAGTGGGACTGTCAGGCTGTAGAGTCCCAAAGTGTGTGTGGTAATGGCATTCAGTTTTGACAAGAGCTCAGTAACAAGCTAATAGCTGCTTTTTCAAAAGGGCTTTTATGTACATGGTGGCCACATCAAGGTGATGAGTCTAAAACCCCAAAGGATGCCTCCGGGGGAAGGCAGCTTCCCACTGCCACGGTCTCCAATTGACAAAATCATTCATCGCAAAGAATTGTATCATAAAGTGGTCATTAGGGCTGTGAGGCCACAAGGTAGAGAGCGTTACTCACCTTGCTGGGCAGTTGATAATACAGCCTGTTGGCTTGGGCCTAACTCAAAAGATACTATTTTGTGGATTAGCTGATATGACAGAGCAAGTAGACTACTCACGTGATACCATACTGTGTCCAACAGCAGAGTGCAGTAAGGCGCTGGGCTGTTTTTTCTCGACTGGAAGATAAAGCATTGCACATCTGCCCACCTAGTCTCAAGAATCTTTACTTAGTTGGCAGCTCCCTGAATTTTGTGAGGGTTTATCAGCGGTCTCTGCTGGCAGGTCTGATAACACAGGCAAGGCTGTTGAGACTGAGACGTCTGACTTGACACCAACAGGACATCATTTATAGTGACACCTTTAGGCACCAGAAGGTAGAGGAGCTCGTGTGCCATTCTGACTCACACATTTGTTGCACATGGCAGACGAGTTGGCAACGCTTGGGGTAAGTATCCGAGTAGCCCTTCTCTTCATGTGGCTGCTCTTGACCAGGGGATTGTCCTCTGCTGCCTATGAGATAAGGAAGAACAAGCACATACCAGCAATTCCTACTGTAGATTCAGATGTAACGCAGCAACAGCACCTTGAATGGGGACGCAGAACCCTTCACACTAGGTCACATTATTTTCCCTCCCCCACTGCGAACCTAGCTTGAACCCCATTAGTTGAATTTTCAGGCCCTTTTCCTCTCACACGTTCAGGTAGGATGATGACTTCGGTGCCTGCAACAAGCAGAGTCAGAAATGTTTGAGTCCCTCCCCTTCCCCGGGCTCCCTTGCAGTCTCAGATGGGTGTGTATGGTCTGCAGTCACTCTTGGTGACAGGAAAACTTGGTCCTACCCCTAATCATCTTTTTCCTTAAGGCAGCAAAGTCAGCATCGTTGGGGAAGGAAGGGTTAAAGATGAAGAGGGAAGGGGAGTCTCTGTGACAGCAGCAGGGCTTTGCATTTGCTGTTGTTTTCCAGCAGCTGCTCACAAGCCAACCAAACTGCCATTGTTTTGGGTCCATTCAAAGTTCTGTGTTGAACGGCGAGGGCATCATTCCTGACATCATCTATTCCACCTTTGGGGACCTTTTGACTCAGAAGTCACAGCCAGATTGACTGCGCTGAAGGCTGCAGGTCTTACGTTCTTTTGTTGATTTGGGCTTGACTCACATACTGGAGTCTTTTTAAAAGGGAATTCACCTCGTTTCTTGCTCCATTGTCATATTTAAGTTAATTCCTGGTTTAAATGTAAAGGATAAGGGACAGGGGCTTCCCTGGTGGCACAGTGGTTGAGAGTCTGCCTGCCGATGCAGGGGACACGGGTTCGTGCCCCGGTCCGGGAAGATCCCACATGCCTCAAAGTGGCTGAGCCTGCGCGTCTGGAGCCTATGCTCTGCAACGGGAGAGGCCACAACAGTGAAGGGACATTTCCCAGGTGAGCCTGACCATTACTAACTTATCTAGATGTTTTGGGGTCAGTTTCTCATTCTCTAGTGACCCTTTTCCGCCTTATAAACCCAATCTGGGGCAGCAAGAGCCCCAGCAGTAGTTACTGCCTCACTAAGTTTTCCTAGGGGAATTCATCTCAGAAAGAGCCCCCAGAGGAAGCCATGGCTCTGTAACTGTGGTGAGGACCTGCTGCAAAACCTCTGAGACCTTTTACTGCATCTTTGGGTGGATCTGAAGTTGGCAGGATAGAGTGCCAGCAGCATTGAGCCCTAGGATGGCCCCTCTGTTTTCATTCTTTTTTTTTTTTTTTGCGGTACCCAGGCCTCTCCCTGTTGGGGCCTCTCCCATTGCGGAGCACAGGCTCCGGATGCGCAGGCTCAGCGGCCATGGCTCACGGGCCCAGCCGCTCTGCGGCATGTGGGATCTTCCCGGACCAGGGCACGAACCCGCGTCCCCTGCATCGGCAGGCGGACTCTCAACCCCTGCGCCACCAGGGAAGCCCTGTTTCCATTCTTAACGATCACTGAGTCCTGCCACATCGTCTCCAAAGTGAACCAGCCAACATTCTAGCACTTCACCTGGTTTCTCCCCGTAAGTGGTTTCCATTTTCTCTCTAACGCTTATCGTAGGTGCATGTTTCTGGAACTGTTGTTTGAAAGCGGGTGAAACCTTCTTTTCCTGTTGGGATGATTTTTAGTGCTAGTTGCTCCTGTGAGGCACACCTGAGCCTGACTGGGAGGCTGTCCTCCTGCCAGAGGAGAATTAACACCATCCAGTCAGTTGAACTGTGAACTCTTTGAACCCACTTCCCAGTACTCAGCCCACAACCAGCTCCCCAGTTCCTCTTCATTTCCAGGCAAGAAAACGGAGGACTGTTTTATTGCCTTGTTTGCCATACAGTGTGGTCAGCATGTCTGTTCCCAATTCTCAGGAATTTTCCTTAAATCTTGTTAACCAGAGTGTGAAGCTCTCTTCTAGAAATGTCTTCATTAATTTCCTCCTCTCATCGGCAAAACAACGAAGAACCGTGAAGGTAATGAAATCACACTCTACTTACTGGCCAACAGATTAGACCGCCATAGTTTCATAGACACTTTGGAAGATGGAATGAGTCTTCTGGGTCAGAGACAAAACACAGCTCATTACTCACAGCATTAGCATTGGCCAAAATCACAGCATTTGTATTGGTTCCTCAAGCCTCACTTCCCACACAATGAAGTGGACTAGATGACGCCTGTATACAGAGTGGGTTACGTTATTGTAGAGGAACTGGCTTGGAGAACATGAGTCTTTTATAATGGCCCAACGTATGTCTGCCATTTGCTCCACGGGGAAAGACAATATCTGTAGCTTTCTGGGTTGTAAGCAAATGTTTCCTTTATTCTAGAAGGAGACTTTATCTATATCATCCAAGGCTGTTATAGAAACATCTTTGGAAAATCACCTAGAATAAAGGACTATCAGTGTCTTTTCATAAGACTTGCAGAAACGCAGGAGGCCCATGAAAAACTATCTTCCATCACAAGTTGACTTAGACTTCTCACCTGGTGTGATCTTGTGATTCCCTATTTGTTTTGTTTTGTTTTTTAACATCTTTATTGGAGTATAATTGCTTTACAATGGTGTGTTAGTTTCTGCTTTATAACAAAGTGAATCAGTTATACATATACATATGTTCCCATATCTCTTCCCTCTTGCGTCTCCCTCCCTCCCTCCCACCCTCCCTATCCCACCCCTCTCTCCCTGTGCTGTGTGGCTGCTCCCCACTAGCTATCTGTTTTACGTTTGGTAGTGTATATATGTCCGTGGCACTCTCTCGCTTTGTCACAGCTTTCCCTTCTTCCTCCCCATATCCTCAAGTCCATTCTCTAGTAGGTCTGTGTCTTTATTCCCGTCTTGCCCCTAGGTTCTTCATGACCTTTTTTTTTTTTTCTTAGGTTCCATATATATGTGTTTGATTCCCTATTTGTAAGGGTGGTATCTTACAATGAAGGGAGCCTTTAGGTGCCAGGGAATGCATTTAAGGGAAAGTCATCTCTGAGGTGAATCTAAAAGAAGAAGTGGGCGTTATGAGCACTACCTAAAACATTCAGTGTTTCCTCCTCTTACAGTACCTCTTCTGTTTTTATGTTATAGCCAGAGAAGTGAAAACTTGAAAAGATTCTTGAAAACAGTCACAGGAAACAGGGAGGGTAGAGCTTTTTTCCCTGAGAAGGTGCAGTGTGCCACATTTTTTTTTTTTTTTCTGCAGTACGCGGGCCTCTCACTGCTGTGGCCTCTCGCGTTGCGGAGCACAGGCTCCGGACGCGCAGGCTCAGCGGCCATGGCTCACGGGCCCAGCCGCTCCGCGGCATGTGGGATCTTCCCGGACCGGGGCACGAACCCGTGTCCCCTGCATCGGCAGGCGGACTCTCAACCACTGCGCCACCAGGGAAGCCCCCCGTGTGCCACATTTTATTTTGAATAGCAATTTTAGTCAATGTAATGATTTTGTTTTCATTTTTTAAGATGAAAATTTGAAGTATTACAGAGAAGTTGAAGGGTTTGTACAGTGGTACAACCATATATCCTCCACATAAATCTTACTCTTTATTACATATCTCTCCATCCCTCTATCCATTTATTGATCTGTCTTCTTTTTTTTGATGTGTTTCAAAGTGAGTTTCAGACGTCAATACATTTGATGCCTAAACACTTCAGTTTACATATAATCGATGAGAGAATTCAATATTTTAAGTTTTTTTTTAAAGGCAAAATGTTTACACAGAGTGAAATGTATATTTCACAAATACATGATATGATGAAATTTGAGAAATGAATATACCTGTGTAACCCTAAATCCTGTGAAGATATAGAACAATGGTCTGGTGTCTGAAAGTAAACTCATGTCCTTATGTGTATACTCAATCCCCATCCCCCAAGGGAAGCTATTGTGGTGATCTTTTAAAACTATGGATTAGTTTGGCCTGTTTCAGAACTTCACATAATCGTAATGCCAGAGAGTGTAGTTTTTGTGTAAGTTTTCTTCCACTCAGAAAAATCTTTTTGAGATTCTTCCACCTTGTTGTGTTTATCTATAGCAGATTGCTCCCTGTGGAGGAGTATTCTGTTGTATGGATTTGCCACGTTTGTTCATCTGTTCTCCTTTTGATGGACCCTTGTGCTATTTCCAGTGTTTGACTGAATAAAGCTGCTATGAATGCCATTGTACAAGTTTTATTGTGTCCCACTTTTAAAAGTTTTTTTACTTTTTATTTTTAAATTTTTTTTATGTGTGCCCCACTTTTAAAAATGTTACATATGATTTCATGGAGCAAAAAACTTTATAAATTTCTTAACTACTGTGTCAAGTAAGGTTTACTTTGTCTTATATATATCCTTATTCATGTTCTAAAGGCCATACTTCTTTGGTATTTCCTTATGCACTGGATTTGTGGGGTTTCATTTATAGATTTACTTCACTTGACTTTTCTTAACAATTAAAAAATATCTTCAGTTGATTTTTTTTCCTTTAGTTCATGTCACAGTCATTTATGGGATACTGTCCACCGGGTTTTGGTGAGATGTCATATTAGACACAGTTAATCTCAGAGACTAGTTTATTGATGGAAGACACATGCACATCAAACACACACATTCATGCACACACACACCCCACGTACACAGGATAATCCGGTATGACAAGAGTATTGAGTAGGGTCTCTTGGAGTACAGAAGAGAATGGAGTACAGTTAGGTGGGTAGTGACAAGCTAAGGAGAAGCTTCTGGGAGAAGTTGGATTTTGAGTAGATTCTTGAATTTAGAGTTTTAAAAGATCATTTTATATGGCATCTTTATTTAATGCATGAGTAAACTGAGACCTAGAGAGGTTCACTTATTTGTCCAAGAGTGGGTGAGATGGGAATTGGAAACCACGTATTCTGAGTTCCAATCCAGGTTTTTTCCTTCTGCATGGTGGTGTTTCAGTACATTTTCACAGCCACTGATTGACAGTCAACCATGTGCTAGGCCTTGGGTCATATTATGGGAATTAAAAAGTGAACAAGATACAACTCCTGCCGTTAGGAAGTCCCAGTCAGCGCGCATGTGTGGGTATATATCCTACCACATCAGCCATAGGAGCAAAATCCCATGTGAATATAGAACACAGAGGAGATGGTAACGAAAGCCCTATGAAGCCCTAATAGCATGACTGTTTTCAGTGTTTTAATTGCAATATTACCTTGAGGGTAAGCAACAGGTCTCTGCCTGCCCTTGCTGAAGAACAAGTTGAATCAAATGTTCTCAAGACAGGGCCACAGAAAGCTCAGCTTTCTCTTATAGTTCATGGCTGATACTCTAACACTCTTTCCTGTAATACACTGTGAGCTCCTTGAGAGCAGACGTTTTGTATCCCATAAAGTCTAGTCCTGTTCCTGTAACACATGGGTGCCTAATAAATACTTGAATTATCGGTGGTTATTCCTAGAAAACTAAGGCTGGTGAACATGAGACTTCCGGCAGGCTCTCCCAGAGCCGGTGGGTTCGGGCGCTGCGATCTGCAAGGCTGCTCTCTCGGGGGCTTGTCGTCTCGGTAGAGGCAGGGACATGGGATATGCTGGTGTTGATGCTATGATTTTTTTTCTGTAATCCTGACCATGTGGCCTTAAATTGATCTGAAGTCTCTGATTTCTCCACTCAAATGAGAGAAGACACAACAGCAATCTCATTCTTCCTGACAGATACTCAGTATCTATTTCCTGTTGTTTTCTCATTTCACTTCTCTGCTTTAGAGGCACATCCATGTGCACCCAGGACTGATCTGCCTCCTATTTCTTTTATTTTTAAAATAATCCTAGTTCTGTTCATCCTTATTCTCTTCAACAGCATAGTTCCCCCACCCCATTCCAACAGCCTTCGGAAAGCTTTGTCTAACCATGAAAACATTGGGAGAAACCTCACCTCTTATTTCTCTTTTTCCCCATTAAAGAAGAATAATTTCTCTTAACAGGCTACATTTTGAATGTATTATATAACAAATGCCAGCAATGATATATTTGCATTAAAATTTTGATTTATTATCCTAGATGACTTCTTTTTAATATATTTAGTAGGCATGATTCCCAAAGATTTTCCTCCAACATATCAGTGGACCCAAATGATCTTGTGTCTTATTGGTGTTATCTTTATTTCTGCTCTCCTTTTTTCTTATTATTTACCCGGTGTTATCTTGAGAATATTTAGTTTACTGTCTACAATTTGCATGGATAGGTCATCTATTTCAGCACCCGGATCAAATATCCCCCTTGCATGGGTCTCAGTGATTTCTTCACAAGAATCACAGCTTCATCTTTTGGTATCTGTTGCAGTCATGTGTTTGCTTCTGTTTTGAATTGTGTGTCTTATCCCCTGGACATCTGTTTGGGATTGACATATACGCACTGCTATATTTAAAATGGATAACCAACAAGGACCTACTGTATAGCACAGGGAACTCTGCTCAATATTATGTAACAACCTCAATGAGAAAAGAGTCTGAAAAAGAATAGATACATGTATATGTGTAAATGAATCACTTTGCTGTACTCCTGAAACTAACACAACATTGTTAATCAACTCTACTCCAATATAAAATAAAAAGTTAAAAAAAAAGGCATCATTCAGGGTAGGCATGCTATCTGTTTTATACCTGCCACCCTCCTTTAAATGTAAAATCCTAATTACAAGTGGAAGGTATGTAGATTAAAATGATTTCAGAACTTAGTTTCTGGATATGTAAGCTCCTAAAATCTTATTGGAATTTTAGTGAGTTGATTTTTGTCTTAATATTTTTTCCCCCATAGGACAAAGAAGACCATTTTGAATCTGTTCAACTGAAATCCTCAAGATCTCCCAATATATGAAAGACAGTGCTGTAGCCTTCAGACTAATGAACAAAGAAACCTGCTCTCTAGTTTTACAGGACCATAGTTTAGAGCCTGTCCTCGTATCCGGCACATTGGTGATGTCACAGAGGAGGGCCATGCCGCTGAAAAGGGAAGGAGGTTGAAATGTTAGATTGCCTTATAACATGGTCAAGTGTCTTGCCAAAAATAAGAAAGCAAATGTTTTGAGTCTCAACTGAAGATGAAGCTCAACTCAGGAAGAGATTTATCTGTATATACAAATAACTCAAAACCAAGGTTAAGCCCACGAGTGCACTGCTGATGCATGCCATATAATTAATGGGTAACTTTTCTTCTTTATGAATTCTATATAAAAAGTGTGTTTGGAGGGCTGATGTGAGCATATGCATTGTGATCCCATTTATGTCTTTGTTTATATTTTGGGGAACAATTTGAAAAAATTTTTAAGGTACAGTTATTTTTTCCCATTATTTATTTTCCTGACAGACCTTAAAACATGTTTTCTATTAAAAATGGTGAACAAAGAAAGACAATAGATTTTTCATTTTTCCATAGGGTATCCTTGTTGATTTCAGAAGCCTAAGTAAGCAGTAATTCTTAATGAAGAGTCAGCATGTGCTTGGGTTATCTAACTTATAATCGCCTTTGAAATTCCATCCTTGTTGGAACTGGTAAGAAGGGCTTGACTAAAAGTGGGATTCTTAAAAAAAAAAAAGAAAAAAAAAAGATAAGGAGAAGCCTTGACTTTCCACTGGTACAAACAAGCTGACACTATTATGAAAGTCAAATGGCTTGAAACAATTTATGTAATACTTGAAGTATAATTTAGAATGAGTAGGAAAGCTTGTTTATCAGATCACTTGCAAAATCATGAGAAGAAAGTGGCCTGGCTTGTCTATAAGTACAGACAGCTGTACAAAGGTATTGGGATAATTTCATGGTCTCCAGAAAACGACAGTGGGACATTTACCCTATGTCAAGCATCAAAGGTTATATGCTTATTTTCCTGCCAAAGACTTTAAGGATTATGACTTCCATGAAAGTTTTCTTTTTAAGTTAGCAGGGCAGGGATTGAATTTTAGAAAATCGCATATAACTGTATTCAGATCCCATAAGCAGTTATGAAATAAGTGTTGCTGCTCTTATTCAAAAATGATGCAGGTAATTGTGATATTTCCTATGATGGACGGGTTACATTGGTATTAGTGCGACTTAAATACTGTTGGTTGAAAGAAGTTTGAATGAAGCTGGATTTGACCAATTTTGTGTAAAACTTAATTGTTTTAAAAGTGGGAAAGAGGAGAGTTTCCTGACCATTTATAATCTAAGGTGCTCTGGTTTGTTTCCAATAAACAGTGATCTTTATAGGTTTTAATCCAGATTTTTTAAAAGCCTGGTCATTGGCCGAGAGAGGCAGGGCATAGGGGCAGGGTTTGTTGAATGTTTTGCCCCAAGTCTGTCAATGAGGTATGACTTGTAACTTTTGATTCAGCAGGTCGTCCTTAGTTTTGTGGCAAATGAGATAAAAATAAATAAGTGAATTTATTTGACTGGTGGGTAAAACACTGGACCATTCTGTTACTGTTGAGTGAATGTTTGTTTTGTGTACATCACTACTGTTGGATTCGAGAGTATAGGTGAGGTTGCCGTTGTTTTATGGTTTGTTGTGAAATTCACGGAGGGCATTGCTTTACATAAACGTCTTCCACGTTTAGTTTCTTAAATTCTGTTATAACGAAGAAATGATTTTGGCATTGCTCATTTTTATCCTGCCAACAGTGCTGATGACCCTTTCCCCATCTTGATCAAAATTTAAACAGAAGAATGAAAATACACTTGAAGTGCACCCTTTTAGAGGAACCCTGGCAAAGTCATACAGACAGGACAGAGTCAGGAAGTTTCCGCATAGTCACCTGTCACCTCTCTCTTCATCTTTGCTGTGCTCAACCTGTACGTTCCAAGCCATAGAGATAATTGGGATTTGCTCCCAGGTAGCTTCTTTATTCTCCTGTCACTGGACTAAAATCTCTGACGTGTCAAAAATGCCTTAAATTTTAATGAACTCTCTGAAAATATAGTTGGTATTCAAGGGTATACTTACTTTATTTCTAACTTTAGATATAAAATAGATTTTGGCAGCTCAGTCCTATCTTTGGAAAGAGCTGACTTTTTCCTTTGGATCCCAGTGGGTTGTCATTTTATTCCAAGCACTGAAGAAGTATGGCAGAAGGAATATTGTGAGGAAAATATTCAGATCAATCCTGGCTATAGAACTCACTTTAATTTTATGTCTTGCCTTTGCAGATCTCAGTGGAATGTTGAAAGGCATAAACAAATTAATCACGTTTCTATGATTGTTAGCTGACAGTTGTTATTTCCTTTCCCCTCTAAGTGGTAGAAGAAGTTATTTGTTATTTTTCTAAAAGGCAGTTTTGAAGGCTTAAATACTCCATTAAGTCAGCTGTTACCTATAATATCTCTTAGCGCTCTGTCAAAACATTTAAATCAGCTTTCCACTGAATGAGACTATGTCTTCTATGGATAAATTATATCATGCCATTTAACAATGTTGAGCAATTTGATATGTGTTCACTTGATTTAAAAGATAGGATTCTATTCTTGTTGACTTTTCCCCTCTTTGGTTACCAGTGATCAAGTCCTTTCCAGGATTAAAAATGTTTCATAGTATTTTTGTGTAGATTTTTGTCATTTTCTTCCCCAGGAGAGAAAAGGTGGTTTAAATGGTTATGTTGAACAATTGCTTGGGTCTAGTCATTTACCATTTGGGGTCTCCAGGTTCCCAGGTGGTGGGTCATCGATTGACTCTAGTTCTTCAAGACACACCTGGTCAACTGTCGTCTGACATGTGTCAGTAGAGCTACTTCCTGTGACTCGTGGTCATTCCTAATGGGAGGCTAATATGCAGATCATTTCTCTCTTCCTAACGAAAGTAAATTTCCTGGGAGTCGTGGTGGGAAGATGATTTTATTGGCAAGTTTATTTTATTGATTTATTTATTTTTAGGTCTGCATGAGTGGTATTTAATCAGCTTTACTGAGGAATGATATACAAACAATAAACTCCATCCATTAAACATGTGCAGTACGAGTTTTGAAAGTTTTATATACCTGTTACATCACTACCATAATCAACATACAGAACATTTTCACCACACCCAAAGATTTCTTACAGCCTTCCTTTCTCCTTTCACCTCCAGCCTCCAGGCAACCCCTGATTTGATTTTTAACCATTACAGCTTAGTTTGGACTTTTTATAAATGAAGTCAGGCAGGAATGTAGTCTTTTATGTCTGGCTTCTTCAGCATAATGATTCTGAGTTTCATCCATGTTGGTGTGGGTAGCAGTAGTTATTTTTTATTGCCAAGTAATAGTCCATTGAAGGGTGGAATTACACTTTGTTTATCTGTTCATGGGTGTTTCCAGTTGCATTAGAGTTTTTATTATCACTTAAGAGTGCTGTCTACTTCAGTGCAGACAGGACCAGTTTACATTTCTTCAATACAGAAGAATCAGATGTTTTAGTAGGTGAAAAGTATAAATTGCCTCATCTGGCCCATTCCTTGATCTGATTCTGTCTCAAAGGTCCTCATCGTTGAACTCAGGTCTCAACACAGTCAAGACACTTTCCATTACTTTTTTTCATTGTATCGGCATGTTTAAAGTCAGTGTATTGCTGACATTTACCTTTTGACAGTGAAGATGTATAGAGTAGAACTTCTTCAGAGGACTTACATATCCTCACATCTATTTTCTACTGACCATGAACATCATCTCAGGTTTACATGCCCAAGTCCTAAATTAAGGTCACCCTAAAGAAAAGGACTCAAGGGGAGTAAACTGAAAAAAATCCCAACACCTGACTTATTCCTTGGATGCTAAAATGGAGTTCACCTTCACAGTAAGTGGCCAGAGATTACACACTTGCTGGATTTTATTTTGGTTTAACATTTTCATATGAGTTCATTTTAGGGTCATAAATGAAGGAAATAAAAGATAGGGGCGAATAATTAAAAATTAATTGATACTACTATTGCAATTGATATTAAATGATGTTACTATTGCAATTGTCTAGATCAGAGGCCAGCAAACTTTTTCTGGAAGGAGTCAGATAGTAAATATTTTCAACTTTGCAGGTCATGTGGTCTCTTGCGACTCTTCAGTTCTGCCATTGTAGCATGAAAGCAGCCACAGACGATACACAAATGGGTGTGGCTGCATTCAAAATAAATGTACTTTATGTACGTGGAAACTTGTCATGAAATGTTACATTTCTTTTGATTTTTTCCCCCAACTATTTAAAAATGTAGAAGCATTCTTAGCTCACAGGTTTTATAAAAACAGATGCTAGGCTAGGATTTGACCTGTGAGCCGTGGTTCGTTGACCACTGGTTTTAGTCACTACAACCCACCAACAAAACTATTTGGAAGAATCTGTTTGCACAGATTTTTTGCCCTTTAGGAGTTTACACCTTCAAAGTTTCTCAAGTCTCTAGAGAGGATCAAGAAAAAAATAACCCATCCCCCTCCCTTGATGATTTAATCACTCACCAGGTGACCAAGCTAGGTACTCTTCTGAGTTCCTTTTATAGTTCTGGGACTTGATTGTGGATATTGATTAGGAAATGATAAAACTAAAACAAGTGAATTGGTTCAAAGTCAACCAGCACAATTGATTTAAAAGTCTTTTCTCATTGTAGTTTCTATAACATTTGTTGCTAAGGTAACTGGATTTGGAGATAATATTCAATCTTACGTACAGATTTATTCCAAGTAACTATGTGGAAGTAGTGTATATTGATGCGTATAGTGTCAGCCTAGGTTCCCGAGCTCTGGCGCTGGAGCAGGGTCCCCTGCCAGCCCCGGAGGGTCCATTGCATGTGTTCAGGCTGGGCACACCTCAGTCCACACACATTTACCAAATCCTATTTTAAGACTGACTGAGCTGCAAAAGACACATAGGATTCCTTCAGTGATTGATGGTTCAAGAAACAGACCTCCAGTCGCCTTGAATGAAATGTCCCAGTTTGGCTTTTCATTTGCTGGAATTTTCCTCATCTTATGAACAGTGACTCTTCGATGAAGAGCCCTGTCTAAAATAGCTTGTGGATATTGGTAAATTTGGTTTGGAGGGGAGTAAATATTTCCTCTATCTCAGATGGCTGATTTCAGATTACCATTGCTTGGCTTAAATGAATGAGTCCAACCAGTGACAACTGTGTAAATCTAAGCTTTTTGTCACAGAACAGGAGTGATAACTGCCTTATTCACGGGTTTGGGCCTTATTAGGGCTGTGAAGGTTAGAATCCATACTGATGTTCCATCTTCCTGGTGCCTCACTTTTCTTGGCTTCTCCATGTTTCTAGCCCTTTGCTGAAGAGCTCTGGCACCCAGAACTCTCGTGGTGGGTGCGTGGATAGAGAGGGGGCGAGCTGAGGGGCAGTGTGGGGTGCATACTGTAAAGGGACACTGGCTGAATTAACTCCTTTCAGACACTCTCCTAATCTGTCCTCTGTGTGGACTGCAAACCAGCTTGCCTCACACTTTGCAAATGGGACCTTTTTATTTTACCGTGAGAAGCCCGAGTGCACAAGAGAATCTATTAATACTTGAACTAGAGAGGACACGGAGCGTTCCAGAAACGGTAAACTCTCAGGAATCCAACAATAATCAACCATAACATTAGGTCCTGATATGTTTTTTATGAGTGGGATAGAGCATTCTGCTTGAGTTCCTTAAATTCAGGATGTGTTTGCAAAGATGGATTGGCTCAGTGAGTTTTATATTCTGAGAGAATGAAATGTCATTACTGGAGTTAAAAAAGAATCAATCCAAAACCTATTTGTTTGAAATGCCTCATGTGAAAAAGATTTTATAGCTGCTATTTTCCATACAGATGCTGCAAGTTCCTTACAAAATTACTTCTAGGGATCACACGTTAGGGGATGCACTTTTGAATAGGAAACACGGTACGAGGCAGGGGAGAAAAAGGTGATGAGAGCTGTCGGTCCATGCACTTTCAGTGCAAAGGCAGTGAGTGAAATAGAGCGGCCATAGATGGAAACCCAGCTCTCAGAAACACCCACTCGGGATTCACCCACAGCCCAATTGTCTTGTTTACAAAGATCCATGATCCGTTTGATTACTTTAGGCATTAGCTGTGTCTCTGAACAACCCAACTGATACTGCCTTCCTTAGCCTGTCACGTCCCGTCAGTGGATTGAGTTTGTTTTCTCTCCATCAGCCTTGCCGTTGCCTTGATATTGAGTAGATGTGCATTCGGAGTACACTTATCTAGCAGTCCTGCCAGTTTCTGTCACAACAGACTTCTTTTTTTTTTTTTTTGCGGTACGTGGGCCTCTCACTGTCGTGGCCTCTCCCGTTGCGGAGCACAGGCTCCGGACGCGCAGGCTCAGCGGCCATGGCTCACGGGCCCAGCCGCTCCGCGGCATGTGGGATCTTCCCGGACCGGGGCACGAACCCGCGTCCCCTGCATCGGCAGGCGGACTCCCAACCGCTGCGCCACCAGGGAAGGCCAACAGACTTCTTTTTTGCCATCTAGTGCTGTTGAGTCTGTTACTAAGTCTGCCCCACACACTCCCCCCCAGTCCAGGTTCTTCTTTGAATATGAGAGTTTAGAGACTGTTTGCATTGCGGTCTTTGAGCATCTGGTGAGTTTTGGACACATTGATGAGGATGCTGATTCAAATGCATCCAGAAGGAAGAAGAGAATTTCTAACATAGGACTCCTCACTTTATTTCCTTCAAGGCCAGTCCTGTTGGCTTTTATGCACCTGCTCATTATTTCTGAATATTTTCAATGTAGTACCAGTCTTGGTTAACCAGGCCCTGGTTATTTAGCCTGTGGGTCCCTCATAGCCTCCTCTTCCTTCCTCAGTTGCAGTTCCCTCATGAGCATATTTTCCAGTCTTGTTGCTTCTTAAAGGCAAGAACTATGTGTTAATCATCTTTTCCTCTGTCGTGGGTTGAAGAGTGGCCCCTTAAAAGACACGTACACATCCTAATGGTACTTCATTTCAAAAAAGGGCCTTTGTAGATGTCATTAAGGATCTTGAAATGAGATCAGCCTGCATTATCCCGGTGGGCCCTAAATCCAATGACAAGTGTCCTCATAAGAGACACACAGAGGAGAAGGTGACATCAAGGTGGACGTAGAGATTAGACTGATTTGATGTCAGGAAGCTGCCAGCCACCAGAAACTAGAAGAGGGATGGAGTGGATTCTCCCCTGCAGGTAAGAGGGTGCAGCCCTGATGACACTGAGAGTCAGTTTCTGTTGTTCTAAGCCACCCAGTTCGTGTTAAGTTGTCAGATGAGTTAACAGGAAGCGAATACCTTCTCTGTCCATGGTATCTGGTGCAGGACCTACCAGATAGGTACTCAGCGAAGTTTTCTACATTAATCAATGGTTCGTGACTCAAGGGTTTACCAGGAGAAAAAGGACAGTGCTGGTAAGAATGAGCCAGTTTTAGCTTATCCGTGCTTTCCCTTTTGGCTCCTTTATTTAGGTTAGTAAAATATTCAGGTTTAGAGATGAGTCTGTATACCTGAGCATTGTTCTTGGGACTTTGGAAAAGCATTGGAAAAGAAGATGTACTACATTTTTGTTGCTACGTTCAGCTATGAACCATGAGGGTGATTTTCCAATGGAATAACAAGATGCTTCACCAGGCTCCTTGCTAGTAATTAAGGTTGTTTTGGGAAATGAGAGCCATCAAACCTCCCCTGGCAGGTCAGCCTCTGCAATCAGAGGAATGCAGGGATGGAGGAACCCTCTCTTTGCCTCAGAGCCATATTTGGGCAAAATCTGGGCTGCCGTACAGATGTGGCTTAAAGAAACCAACAAGGGTATTATCATCTGGCCACTGTAATCCCCTGATATTTATGCTGTCATCAGTCAAATTCTGATCATGCGATCTGCAAAGAAGGCTACATCTGCTCACAGCTCCCTCGTAGGGTAACAACTTGTGTTCAGTGTATCTAGATGTGAAGAGAAGCACGGTTAGATCATTTCTTCCGACATTAAAAAAGTAGAAATGGTCTAAAGTCAACATACTCAAATTACCTGGAATGATTTTTAAAAAGTACAAGCCATTATCCACCATGCTGGAAAACCTTGAAGGTTTTATTCCCAATATCTTTGCATTAATACAGATGCTTTTTACTTTGTGCTGAGAAAAACAACCTGTTACACATCATGTAACTTTAATATACAACATAGAAACTCATCCTAAGTTAGTTACAACAAGGACCTACAAAAAACTTCATAGGAAAAAAAGTTACCTAATATCGCCACTGTATTTTCTAATAGACTGACCCTGTTAGACCCTGTCACCAGTGCTCAGCTCTGTAAACAATGGTTATTTCCATGTTCTGGGGACTTGTTAATAATAGGGACACTAAAATGAGTCTAAAAAGTTCTAGCACGTCACTATATACTGTACAGTCCTTAAAAATAATTTATTGTACTGTTTCTAAAAAAAGGTACTAGGGGTGTTCTTTTGCTCTGTTTCCACATTCCGGAGCTGCATGTGAGCACTTTCATCTAACAGCCTAAAATCACGAGAACTGAACTGCAATTCACAATCACAGAGATGACGTGGTGGAGTCTAGGACTTCCCGCCCGTTGCACACCGTCGGCACATACGTGCTTGCAGAGGCTGGAAAACAGAGCAGGACAGAAAATTCTGGATTAATCAAGGGGGCCACAGAACTACTGGCATGGATAATCCTAGACACTAGTTAAAAGCGAAAAACTCATTTTAACTTGGCCTTGGAAAATGCTAGATGATTTAGTGCTGTAGTAGGTCAACTTTCTAAATGTGCTCTGCTCAAAATTAGTTTGTATCCTGGAACTTACCTCCATTACTGTCGTACCTCTTGGAGAGAGTTGATAAGCATAATCACTGTTGAAAGAAGCCACTTGTGGGTTTAAAATTAGCTTTGGTAATCTTTCAACTGGTTAAAATACAGTGTGCAAAATTGAAAGCTCACTGCAGTTTCCTTAGACTGTTAAATTAATTACTATTTTCAGTACCTGAATTAATTTTGTTCTCTCTGGGCAGGGATGTCTCTACATAGTGCCATAAGTCATCTGTGAACTCTACTGCCTGAGAGAATGGTTTGCTATACTTTCATTGTTCAGTGGATAACCTCAGTGAAAATTCTAGTGAGGGCTGTGGTGCGAAGAACTTCAATTTCATAATAGTTTGCAGACAGGGAGACATTCCAAAGGGATGATGCTTTTGTTAGTGACAATAGTGATGACAGTGTTAGGGTGTGAGTATAATACAGATATGTATATTCATTCTTTTTATGGCTTGTCGTTTTCCTAGATAAAATTCCTAGCTCCGAACTTGTTTTAAACAAAAGTTTCGTTTTTGTGAGAAATCTAGGGACAGTTAGGTGATACCTGTTTTGCCCTGAAAGCTCTTTCCTTTTACTGAATGAGAACAAAAGCAAGGAGCCCCATCCTCCATAGGATGAAAGTGTATGGCCAAGAGAATCAGTTAGCGACGGCCTCACATTACCTTTTGGAGCTGATGACGTCCCATCGCTTGACCTGTCCATCTGGACACACTCTGCCTGTGAGGAGCTGACCCTCTTGGCTACCTGACCACAGTGCAGGTCAAGCTGCCCAGTCAGCTGTCCCATTCTTCAAGGGCATAGCTCTTGGTTAATAATCAGATAAACTAATTTCATGTCATGCTCAAGTGTTCATGTTCACTATCCTAGCGGAAATATCCTTGCTCGATGAAATTGCATTTTTCATAGGAATTTCTTTAAACGCGAAGGAAAAACTAAGTATGAAATTTGATACTATGTGGCATTAAGTGGGGGAACATTCACCATCTTTGGGACACTGAAGTCTTTCAGCAGACACCGCCCCAACTAGGGGAACTCCAGCCTCTCAGTTTTGCACTGATTACTTGTCTAGGTTTGTGAGAAGAAGTCAAGTCTGTATGGCTGCCTAAGGTTACAGTGGAGTCATGTGACATGGTAACGCTTTTGGAGATTTTTTTCCTTTTATCATTTTTAGAATGAGGTTCAGTTTCTTTTACGGTATGAGCCCACTAAAAGCTGCAGTATCTTGGGGGACAGGGATGGCATAATCCACATTTCCCGAAACTTCTACAATGAAGACACAGTGTGTGCCAGATAAATGCTGGATGGAAGGTGATAGTGATAATAATTCCAAATGCGAGGGCATTAATTTATTCTTTGCAAAGCTTCTTAGTATACTTTATCTAATTCTCGCTTCATCAAAGCTAGGTAAGGCAAGAGAAAGAACAAGGTGAAACGGAGTCCAAACAATGCTTCTGGCCATTCAATATGTGAGTTCTCTGCAGCTTCCTTGTAACCACCTGTCTACTTGGCATCTCCATGAGGCTGTTTAATAGGCATTTCAAAATCAAGTAGCCAACACATGACTTTTGATTCCCTAACCTGTCCCCATTTAGTCTTCCTTTCCTCAGTGAATGGTCTCACCATCTGGCTAGTTATCCAAACCGAAAGTCTAACATTTAAGCTTCTTTCCTTTTTTGTCTCTCCTTGCGTGTCAAACCCATGCTCGAGTCCCATCAACTCAGGCTCCATCTCCCAACTACTTCTGTCTCTGCATCCAGTGCCCCGGTCCAGGCCAGCATTCCCTCTCTCTTGGCCACTGGAATAGCTGCACTCCTGGGGTCTCCGCATCCACCCTTGCTTCCCGGCAATGCTTTCTCTATACAGTAGCCAGAGTAGTTTTAAATGGAAGTCACCTACCTACACACCTCCTGTGGCTTCTCTTTGTGCTCTCCTTACTGTGGTTTATAAATCCCAGCACGATTCAGACCATGCCTATCTTTCTGAATTCACCTAATTCTGTGCTCCCGCCCCTACGCTTTTTTTGCTTTTGTTCTCAAACACAGAATACCTATTTCTCAGTTTCTGGCCTTTTGTAATAGCTGTTGCCTCTGCCAGGAATGTTCTTCCCTCTCTTAATCACATATCTGGCTCCTTCCTGTCATCCACGTGTGAAGTGTCACCCTCTGAAAAAGGCTGTCATCAGGCCACCTAGTCTGAGGTAACCAGCCAGTTTCTCTCTGTCACGTTATCCCATTTTAAAGCTGAGTTTTTTCCTTGCCTTTTTTTTTTTTTTTTCTTAGTGTCTTACGTCTTATACTCTTGACTAGAAAGTATGCTGGGGCTCTGCTTGTCTTTTTCACTATTTTATCCCTATTGCTGGTCATGGAATAGACACAGTATAAATATTTTCTGAATGATTGTATGAATGGTTGCCTTTCAAAGAATGGGGGAACCAAGAAGTTTAAAGAAAGAAATAATCTATTATCCTGAAGAAATGACCAGCAAACGTGAGGCCTTTCGGCGGCCTCATTTTGGAGCAGGTTGGCCTTTCTACTTCTCAAGCCACATGGTGGCTTCGACCATCACCCACGTCTGCAAAGAACTGGCTGGGGCTGTGAGCATCCCATAGCGGGCATGCTGCCTTTGACATTTGGACTAAGCTCTTCATCTTTTCCAGGATCAGGTTTTATTATTTCTGTGCAGGTTTTTCATTTTCAGAGGTTGAAGAGGAATGATGTGTCACGGGGGTACGTCTAGGAGAACCAGGGATTAGTGTGTTAATGCTCCTTGCTGTCGACCTTGAACTGGTCTAATCCCCTCTCTACCTGCACTTTTAAAGATGGTGTCAGAAACCTACTGCGATGTTCCCCGCACTATTCTGGAATTTAGTGTAATTCTGTTCTTAAGCGTGCACTTGTGATTTGTTTGCTGACTGCATTCTAAGTTCTTAAAAATTGGGTATATTTTGACCACGTAGGTAAGAAGTACACGGGCTGCCCAGATAGCCACATAGAAGATCCTCAAGCTTATTAGTGTCACATAATCTTCTACTAAACGCCCTGTGGACATCATTATGGAAGGTTACAGAATAACCTGGAATAACCTACCTGCTTTGTAGGGACATTAAAGGGAACACCCTATGTTAGAATGTCTAAACTCTTTGAGGGGAAGACAATGCAAATTCAAGGTCTTCTTGCAAAGAATAACAACGGCAAAAAGCCCCACAAGACTCTGCAGGTATTTTTTTCCCCTAAACACTTTTTAGTGTATTGAAGGGGATTGTAACTTGTATTTTTCTGCTTCTCTTCTTCTGTTTCATCTGTAGCTTTTGCCAGTGCATTTTTTATTATGTAAAAAAATATTCTCGTTTTGGTACGTGCTGCTGAATATAGCAGAGGAAATTACTGTTTTATGAGTTTACCATCTCAATTACTTTGCCTTTCATAAATATTTTACATATGCTCCTGGATTAGCCCATCTGTTATTCCCCAAGGTAGTAAAATACGTGGAAGAGGGAAGTGCCGTCATTTTCGTGTGTGCGTTTGTGATGAGCTTCTCTATGAGTTTAATGAAATTCTCACGAGATTTTTAATGGCGTAAGTTTAACCTATTTTCTTAAGTGAGGTTAGGCAGATTTCTGTAATCATCCTTTCTGTCAGAAATAAGAGGTGTGCAGGCTTATTTTTGGCTCTTCTGGGAGTGGGGGGTGAGTAGCCACTGTTACTCTAGGCTAACGTGGTACTTTTTGCTATGTAAAAAGCTGTAAAAGACCTAGTAAGTTCCACAGCTGACCACAGAAGGACCATTCACACCCATCAAAAGGCACGTTTTGCTTCACAAACTTGGTGAAGCTTTAGAGATCAATGCAGCCAAGGGGCAGCTTTGTCTAGCACCGTGAAATCCACTTTTCTTGTACCAGTGAAGCAGAGACTGGCCAGGCTTTGGAGAAAATGACCCGATTTTTTCTAACTGGGCCCTCGATCAAGGCTAAACATATTTATTTAATAGATTCTTATGGATGCCAAGTCTGTTAGTCAATTTAGTGACTGAGACTTGGTTCCTGAGAATCAGTGTGTTACTCTGTGTAATAGATCAGACTTGGAAAAAAATAAAACAAACATTTAAACAGAAAAGACATTCCAGTCTGTTTCCATCTGTTCCATTTCCTCGCTCCTGGTGACCCCAAATAATTTCTCCCAGCAAGTCTGCTTGTTTAGATGTTTTAATTCTGTGGTCATGGAATACAATTTCCATCCGTTATTTGTTGCCTTGTCCTCCTGCTTTGTCACTGAACCTGGTTTTTTACTCATCACCTTAATTTACCTGTGCTAGGGCCCCTTGGTCCCATTTCAAAAGAAGTATACGTGTTGATAATGTTGTCTGGGCAGATGCGACACTGCCAGCCACTTGTTTGGTAGCCTTGCTATGTCAGAGATTTCTCAGTGGGAGACTGAGAATCCATTATTAATAAAAGTGGGCTAGATTCTCAGGGGGTGTTTCCCCCTTTATGACCAAAGTAATTGTCTTAAACTGTTACTAGTAGTCTTAAGAGGAAATCATATTCATTATGATGTTGGATAGAAATCTGTAAACATAAGATTTAGTTTCCAAGTGTGGAGTTAGAACTTATGAAAGCAAAGACTTCTTCATTCAGTGATTCATTTCTTAGGAGACAGGATTCATGGTAAGAGAAAATACGGCATGTACCTTTTTATAGACTGCGATGCAACTTAATTACCTCATGAACAGAAATGCCACTTGATCTTCAACTTAATACCTCAGTCCACTGTTGCCACATCATGCGGTCCTTTCCAATCGTGTTCTTTTATTCTCTCTTCCCTCCCCCAAGAAGTACCAAAGTTGGATGCACAATAATTTCTAAATAAAAAGACTCAACATTTTTTTGTACTCTTCTACCTATTTTTCATTCTTCCCACATCCTCTTAGTTGCTTCACATCTCCTGTTTCCCCTCTTTTCTATCCAAATGTGTTTTCAGGCGAGGAGCAGAAACTCATTCACCTCAAGGCTCAAACAACTAATAGGAGCTATAAGTGCTACGACATCTAGGGGTCCAAATCAGAAGCCGAAAGGGTTAAACTCTAATCAAATAATGTCAGGCATTAATCACTCCTCTTTTCTAGTGGAGCTGATCCTGTCAGCCTCACCTTCCAGTTATCCACAGCATCTGCACGCTGTATTAGCTTCCACTGCTACCAACCTGATTGAAGCCACCATCATCTGGGTTAGGCAGTAGCCGCCTAAATGAGGTCTCTGCCTACTCGCTGTCTTGTATTCTGCCCACACGGCCAAAACCATGCTTTTAAAGTCAGGTCCTGCCACAGCTCCGATGAAACCCTTCAAGTGTTTTCTCAGTTCTTGCAACAGAAAAGTAAAAGTCCTTACAGTGACTTGCAGAATCCTACAAGATCTGCTCCATCTTTGTCCTCATCTCCTGTCACTTTCACCTTTATTCATTTCCCTAGAGCCTCTGGCCTCTTAGATGTTCTTCTAACTTTGGACCTTCACGTTCGCTGTTCCCTCTGCGTGGAATGTCTTTCCCCCAGATACCGGCCTGGCTCCCTTCTTTCGTTTCCATCATGTCTCTGCTCAGTGTCACCTTATCACTTCCTTCCACTCTATAAAAACAGGAACTCTCTGTATCGTCAGTCCACCTTATTTGCCTATGTCCCGTATTATTTTCTTCACATCACTTATCAGCACCTGAGTTATTAAGCATTGTCGGTTTGTCTGTCTGTGCCCCCTCTTGCCCGATTAGAATGCAAGCACCGTGAGTGTAGAGTCGGTCTGTTTTGTTCATTACCACATCTCCAGTGCCTAGAGCTGAGCCTGGGCACAGAAATTTCTTCAATGAAGGAGTGAATTATCCATCAAATTGGTCACATTTACTTGGTTAGTGGTTTCTCTCCCAAACTCTCTGAAATTATTCCAGGTAAGGCAGAAATGTTAAAATTTTTTTTCCATATGAGTAGGCATTTTCCTGCTATAGGCGCAGAGATATTTCCATTTATAGATGTCCTCCAGAGAATTTCACTAAAAATGAAGTCATAGAAATAGCATATAATAAATTGAGGTTAGACCCTTTGCTTTGTTTTAAGGTTTTGATCATCTGAGATCAATGTATGGGCAGTATTTGATTAAATACATATTTTCTTTTTTATTGACATATATACATAGTTCTCAGCACGGTACCCTGTTCCCAAAGGTGTTAATAAATTTGGGGTTATGTGGGAATGCAGATGACTATAGGTATCTCTCATACAATACCTGACTCGCTGGTTTAGGGACTCTCTTTGAGCTACTGTGTTTACATTCTGTTCTAATGTACAATACAGAAGAGAAACTGTACAATGTAATGTAATTCAAGAAAGTGATGCTTTTAAAAAACTATGGAAATGAGAGAAATTATATCTGACATAAACATTAACTGTATTCATTTGTCTTCATCAAATCACATTTTCTAAGAAACTTAGTGTGTAGCCTCTTTGGAATATCAGTGCCACACCTTGTCTGTGTGCAGCCTGGACGTGGGGATCACCGGGGGCTCAAAGAGACATGATTTATGCTGTTGAACTCCCTGGTATGGGCTTTTGAGAGGAACACAAGTCTGTACTCAGGCTGGTAGGACAAGATGCTGTCATGTGTGGTGCTTAAGAGAAAGCTTTTAACTTGAAAAAAATCATTGCATGTGCAGATGCTAAGATTCTTACTGTCAGAATAGTCTCTGAGGGCTTCCCTGGTGGTGCAGTGGTTGAGAGTCCGCCTGCCGATGCAGGGGACGCGGGTTCATGCCCCGGTCCGGGAAGATCCCACATGCCGCGGAGCCGCTGGGCCTGTGAGCCATGGCCGCTGAGCCTGCGCGTCCGGAGCCTGTGCTCCGCAACGGGAGAGGCCACGTCAGTGAGAGGCCCGCGTACCGCAAAAAAAAAAAAATAAAAAGAATAGTCTCTGAGATGAATTTTGTAACTGAGCTGGGGCAGAAAATCCAGAGGCCACAGGAGCCATAGAGCAGCTTTTGAGAGTTTTATCTATGACTTCAGTTATCAAATTCCTTAAAGTACCTAATAGATGGGACCCTGGTTTTCTCATCTATAAATGTGTTTGTTAGAATAAATGATCCCTAGCATCCCTTCCAGCTCCAGGCTGTGTAATAAAGAAGGTGGGCTATAGCTGCTTGGGGAAAACCTAGCAAAATAGTAGAGGTAAAGAGAAAATGATTTAAGGGTTGCTTTAGAGTGGTTGTGAGAGAAGTAAATGGAAATGTCAAATAAAAGAAGGAGAGGTATTAAACATCAATTTCCTAACGTATAATAGGGTTACCTATCATAGCTGGAGACTATCCCCCCCATCCTCAATGAGGGAATGAAAGGGAATAGAAAGAATGAGGTTCTCAGGCATGCTGTGGACTTTGCTCTCTTAAGGGAAAATGGATTGACATATATCTGATTTGGATGTACTAGATGTATTCTGCCTGGAAGCAAATGGCTCAACTTACTGACAACTCTAGGCTCTTCCTACGTTGGTCAGAGAGGATTTATGTTTATAATATACTTATGCCTGTGGCGAAGAAGACGTTCATTTCATTCTGGGTTGCCAAATAACTTCCTCATTTGCTGGCCAGTCATCATGGGACTCCCTGAACTGTAAAGTGCAGGTGTATTATGCTGTTTTTCTGGACTAGCACAGTAGAGAAGAAACTTGGCATTACGTGCTTTTTTTTTTTTTTAATAAAGTCCTGTTCAGAGTTGGACAGTGGCTTGCCCCGGCCAACTGGGGTATCTTCAAAGCTTGGCCATTGATCAATGCAAAGGCTTGTCCTCAGGCACTTGCTTTCTGTTGCTAAAGCTCTGTGGCAAATTATACTGTGAAACTAGAAGACGGTCCCCTCGATCTTTTTAGACTGCTGCTTTCTTTTTATAATGTGCAAATGCTTAGTGATAAAGAATAATTCTATTAATTGAGCAGTTCGCACACTACCACCTAGACAAGTGACTTTCCGAATAAGGTTGTGGCAGAGAAAATCAATCTCCATATGCCCATGGCTCCTCCGGGACCCAAATCTGGGCATCATTAATTAGCAGAAGCCTCTTGGCTGATTTAATGATAATGACATACATACATCTGAATGATCACCGTGAGCAAGGGAAATACACATCCCTGTAGGACCACGTCTGGGGACATAATAGCTCTGAAGACTGTTGGACACACTCCATTTCTTTCTTCTACCCCCAGCCTACGCTGATGCAAACCCATATTAGCGTCAGCAATATTCTGACCTGCGCAGGGCCTATAGCGTTTTATGCTGCCAAACCTCACGTGTGCATCCAGTTTGTCTCCCTCAAAATGACGCCATTCGCTTACGTTCTGCACCCATGCTGGTAGAGCAAGATGCTGTCAGGTGTAGTGCTGAAGGGAAGGCTTTTAATTAAAAAAAGAAAAAATCATTGAATTTGCAGATGCTAAGATTCTCAGCATACGTTTTTGATTGCCTGTCTTTGGGAATCAGCTGTGGGAAACTCCTTTGCTTCTAAAGCTGAACAAAACAAAGAATGACCTCTTTTTCTTTTTTTTTCCTCTTCCAAATACAAAGGATGTTTACTTATGTGTGTGGGTGTGGGAGCAGCATTATAAATATGAACTTAGGATTTCAGGGTCTCTGAGTTCTACTGCTATTGGAAGGTGCATTCCCACCTTCAGTAAATGTTTCTTGAGTGGCCAGGTGCTTCTATGGGAGAAATGCCTTCTGTGGAGGGTTCGGGCAGCAATGGGGGAAATGACTGTGCCGGAATGTGACTCTTGGCATCATGAAGCAAAGGATGGGACTTCAAGGGCCTCTCCTTCTCTGAACCCAGGGCCTCCTTTCTCTTTGAGGGCATCTAAGTGGAGCTCCCTGCTCTGCACTGATAGCAGTGGATGAAGCAGACAGGATGGTTTGGGCCAAGGTTCTCAAACCGTTTTCATTGGACCATCTCTGTTGAACCAGCTGGAGTATCTGTTACCGACCACACTTCTGGCCTTTACCAAGACCCCATGATACAAAGGGTGGGGCCTGGGAATCTCCATTTCAAAGAGTTTTTTTTAATACACAAATATTGGGGACAACTGGCCTATGGGTACACTTAGTGGAGAAAAATTACTGTTTCGTTTTTATTATTCTGCCTCCCACTGTATGTAGTTAATCAGATACAACTAAAATTGGTCTCTTTTGCATACAGCAATATGTAAACATTTCTCAGATGGTGAGTTTTCCAAGATGTCCTGAACGATGTTCTTTCTTCCATGCCTGCTTCTGAGTTTGGCCATGCTTTTCTATCTTTTTGGAGCAACTGCTCAGATTTTAAAACCCGCTAACTGAACTTCTTTCTGCTGTCAGCCACCTTAGCTGCTGTCAGGGAGCTCACTTAGACTCCAAAGTGATGTGGTATCTCTGCTACTCTCTCGCCAGAGAATTAACCCTGAATAAATATGGCCGCAGCTTCCAGTCAAGGTGACTTCTTGGTAGTGCATAAGCTTAAGTGCGTCACGTCACTTAATCCCTGCTAAGAGTGCGGTACCGGTTGGATTTGGGATTTGGAGAGTGTAACATAATAAAAATGGTCACAAATTCTTTGAGCGGTGGAGTCTGCCTCCCTCCCCTTGAATCTGGATGGGCTCTATCATGCTGTCTGGGTCCCATGTGGAGAGGCATCCCACCAAGGCACCATGTATGAGAGTGAATCACTGTGGACCCTCCAGATCAGTTCAGTCTCAGCTGACACCACAGAAGGACCCCAGTCAGGGCCTTGCAGAGCACGTGGACTGCTCAGTCAAGCCTTGCCTGAATTCCTGACCCACTAAATCAAGAGAGATAACAAAAGGGATTTCTTTTAAGCCACTAAATTTGGGAGAAGTTCGTTATGAGGGAATAGATAACTAAATGTGTCTGTGCGGGGGGGTAACTCCGTTGCTATACCAGCTGACTCTCGTCCATACATGGGGTTTTTGTTTTTACCTCTGGAGGCACTAGGTCAGAAAAACAGCAGCAATACTGGGAACAATAATCCATTGGAATAAAATGCCTGCAAATACTTAACCAGAACATAAATTATGTACAACCTGAGAAAAACATACGCTGTACTTAATGAATGCAGAGCAGTTTAAGGATTTTTCTTGATTCTTTAAACAGCGTACTTCCCAGTATTTAGGAGGGAGATGGATATTAATTGAGCTGAATCTATAATGGAGGAAACAGGCACTGAAATATGAAACCAGTTGCTTAAATTTTCATCATAGTGGGTCAGTAACACGTTTATACATAGAACTAGATCCCATAGGCAAGTGGCTTTCAAATATCTTTGATTGCAGTTCATAGAAATAAATATTTTACCTGAACCTGGTACCCATACGTAAACTTGAGCAAACTTGGTGAAATACTATTTACCCTGTTACGTATGATGCACTCTAAGATACTTTATTCTCTTCTCTTTTATTTTTATATTTTTTATTATTATTATTTTTAAATGTCCAGGTCACTTTTATTTTATTTAATTAATTAATTAATCTGGCCACGCCGTGCGGGATCTTAGTTCCCTGACCAGGGGTCGAACCCGTGCCCCCTGGATTGGGAGTGCAGAGTCTTAACCACTGGACCACCAGGGAAATCCCTCTATTTCCGTTTTTAAAAAATGCTGGTCAAACATGCTAAATAAATTTCATGACCCATTAATGGATTACATTCTACAGTATGAAAAACACTGCCCCGGACACTAACCTTCCTGGGACCAGGGATTCTGTCCTATTCACCACTGTGCTTAGAAATTTCTGGTGTATAGAAGGCATTCAGGCATTTAATGACTTTCATGAATTTCATGACAGTGGTTCCAATTTATTAAAATAGGAAGGATACTAATCACAAGTCAGGAAATCCAGTGTCAACTCTTGAATCATTGTATATCCTTGAGAAGTAACTTCTCTTATTTTCTCACCTATAAAATAGAAGTTGCGATATCTTGTACACATGGGGTAAGATGAGCCCACAAATATTAAACTATCGTGAGTTAAAGATAAAGAATTAAAAATAAAAGATCAATGGATTCGTTACTTACGCACTTCGAAATGCCTAGAGATACCACTCAAATACTTTACTGCCACTTCTTTGATTTGGATTAATTAGAGGAAAATTGTGGGAAAAATGAGATCGAAATTTAGACCTTTTTAAGGAAAAAAAATTAAATTTCACTGAGTAACAAAGTAGTCCTAAAATGTTGGGCTGGATAGACTCCTACCTTGAAGTATTAGTTGGGCCACTAGCAGATTAGATACTGAGTGACCGCTTAAGCAGGCCCATGGCAGTTGCAGTACATTGTTTTTGTGTAAATGAACATTTCTGAAATTCTGAGGGGAGACTCCATTGGGTAAAGTGTCCTTGTTAACTCTTCAGGAATTTATTAATTCCTAGTACATACATTAGAAAATGCCACCATATCTAAATTACTGAGGTTCGGACGTATGGGATCTGAAAAGTGTCTGTGGAAGACTTAGGGACTCCGCTAAATTGTTTTTTTTTTTTTGCGGTACGCGGGCCTCTCACTGTTGTGGCCTCTCCCATTGCGGAGCACAGGCTCCGGACGCCCAGGCTCCGCAGCATGTGGGATCTTCCCAGACTGAGACACGAACACGTGTCCCCTGCATCGGCAGGCAGACTCTCAACCACTGCGCCACCAGGGAAACCCGGCTAAATTGTTTTAATAACAGCCAAGAAGAGCTCTAAGCTATCAACAAGACTCTTTCTGCCCAGAGGTAAATCATGCTGCATAGCCTAGGGTAATTTTCCTTTTGTTCTCCCTGGAAAGTCTACCAAGTAAGTAGTTCATGGGAAATTTCCCGGCTTGTTTTCTGGATGAAGTAGCACGATACGGTGGTTTGATGCCCTGGCTTTGAAATCAGAGAAACTGGCTCTTAAGTTCTGGTTCTGCCACTTTCAATACGTGTGACCTTGGGTAGATCCCCAAGAGTTGTGAGCGTTAAATAAGCTATATCCCACGTGCACACATGTATGAAGTACTTGGCACAATGCCTAGCACAAAGGAAACCATAAATGATAGTTCCTCTTAGCTGTATTATTGTTGCTTTTATTAGTTATTATTATTAGTTATATGCCAGTTCTTTCTGGTCTGGAGTAGCTAGCTTTTATAGTTCAGCTGCTGGAAAAGAGATTTGTTTGCTCAAGAAATAAGCAGGTTTCTTTAAGGTTCAAGGAAAATTATTTCACAAGTTTTACCAGGTCCTGGGACTCAGCCCTCGTGACACCTGGAAATTTAGCTGAAAATGCAATAAGGTCTCCATCTCTATAGCAGCTGAGGCGCGGGAGTGGCATACACAGCGCATCACGGAACACGTGCTGCCAGCCATCAGTCTTCCCTTTGTTTGCCAGGAAAAGGGCAGCCCTATAAAATTGTGCACTTTGTTGGAGAAACTGGGGCACTAATGCGATTGCTCACTTTGTGACGCTGAGCTATTTCAAAGTTTCCTTTGGAATCGGCTCGGGGCAAAATTGTGAAGTAGTCATTTGTCTCTGTCACTTCCAGGCCTCCTTCCCCCCACCCCCCTTCCCCTTCCTCTCCCCTCCTTCCCCCTCATCCTTCTGTCAGTGCGTTTCTCCTACTTTATACCATAGATTAGCTGGAAATGGCTTAAAAGGTTGTCCCCTTTAGCTACCTTTGTGTTTTAGATGCCTCTAAAGAATTAAATGATTCTCCAAGGCTACTGTTGCAGATATTTGCAGGCCAGGAGGTGAGAGAATTCTGGCTGGGAGTTACCCTGGTATCTTTCAGTTAGCACTGCCTTCTCGGCTGAAAAAAACATTGTGTCTTTGAAATAGGAGGAAGATCTGTTCTAGCGTTTTCCAAAGTGTATTCCATGGGCTGTGCAGTTGATTTTACTGTGATCAATTACTTTTAAGGGACTGTAAATAACAAAGTGAAACAGGTTTCCCTGCTGTAGAGAGTCTGAAAAACCTTTTTCATGCTCATGTCAAAGGAGGTGCTTTGAACTTCCAAGTGGGTATTTAGGATGTAGCATTTTCCACCTTATTTGCTTATCTTCCTCTTTGAATTTTTATGTAGCACCTTCGGCATCTGTGTGACACAGAACATACTTTACAGAGCACCAGTCTAGTCCAACCCTCTAGGCCAACTAAGGAAGGAAACAGTAAAGTGATGTGCTCAAGGTTACCTGTTGACCTAGTTGCAAAGTCAGGACTAGAAACTTGGTTCTCTGGCTCTACAACTTGGTCAAAAATCCCATTTGTGTTTATGGATTTCATGTCTGTCATCCCTGCTAGACCGCGTACTGCCAAAACCGAACCTTGACCTCTTCTGCTTATCACTGTATCCTTAGCACCCAGCACAGTACCTGGCACACAGTGATCAAGCCAGCACTTAATTGAATTGAGATTGATTATGGGGATGGACGTGTGTTGCCTGTTTCTGTCTATGTCTGTTGCTTCTCCTTCTAGCCTGCTCCCTACTATATATGAAGGGGTCAGCGTCAAGTTCCATACTTACACTGAGAATACGTGGTCCCAGTTCCACTGACACTGAACCTGTTCAGGTGCAGTCTGTGTGTGACCACATTCTTCTGGGGTTGAAACAGGATGATGTGCACCTTGGGTGCAAACAAACAGCCCAGGACCACGAATCCACTCAGGCTAACCGAGATGCACATGGTCGTTGTCTGCACCTGTAAGAAAAGATTGCCTCGTTAAGCGTCTTGACTATAAATTCAATACAGTGGCCAACTCAAGAGAGCACTGAAAAAAGAGCAAACGGAAAAAACCCAAATCATCCACAGTTCTGTTCTTACTCTAGCCAAACCAATGCAGCAATTATATTGGATCTTCTGAGCTTGGGATGCACATGGAAACATTGCTTAGGATTTGTAAGCAAACACTCTCTGTGTTTGGTGTCCTGAAGGCTTGCCAAGACTTCACACAGATTTTCTTGTCTTGTTTTGTTTGTTTTCCTCTTTACTTTGTATAAAGATATTTCTGCAGAATCTTAAAGAGTAAAATATCAATATTCAATGATGAAGTGACCAGATAACTGATCATTTGTGTCCATCAACTTGGCTTGTTTAGGGTTTACTGTATTATGAACAAATCTGGTCCTGTTTCATATTTCCATTTCTCTTTCTTGCTGGGAGCTCTATCAGCTCTTGGTTTCCCTATTCAACACTAGGGGACGTTATCAACTTTCTTCCGGGGTACCTACTCTTTTAATTATTTCATTAGCATCTCTCTGGAATTTTGATACATCAGGTACTCGCTGTTCCATCTTTCTGTTCTCCAGGCTTCTATGCACCCATCCTTGACAGAGAATTTTCCCTTGCTCCCTCTTTGCTTCCCCTGAAAGCAAACCTCAGAACTAGGTTTTATCATCTCTTCTTTTCATTCCCTTGCCCGCACTCTTCATCTTCTCCGCTCTCCTCATTTATCCTGGCTTCAGCTCCCATAGATTTTCTGGAAAATCCCAAATTAGATTCTACATATTTAATCACTTTCAGTATGAAAAATGGAAATTAATTATTTCTTCTATCAGTTTCTAGTCAGAGTAACTATGGTAAATCCTAGAGTCATTTTAAAGTTCTTTTTCCTTTTTCCCCAGCCGATGCTATTACCAGATAGCAATCATTTCTCATGCCCTAAAGTGTCTGACCTTCTTCTGTAATCAAAGGAAGCTGAAAACTGAACAGTTAACTGGAAGAGCCACATAACTTTAGAAGACTTCTTTCTGTTTTTGATTTTTAAAAAATCAGGTTACGCTTGTATCATAATTCTTCAGACTCTGGTTTTACTTTAATTGCTGAAAGTAAATCTCTCCTCACTATCTTTTTTTTTTAATTTAATTTTATTTTTGGCTGTGTTGGGGGGGTCTTTGTTGCTGCGTGCAGGCTTTCTCTAGTTGCGGCGAATGGAGGCTACTCTGTTGCGGTGTGCGGGTTTCTCATTGCGGTGGCTTCTCTTGTTGCGGAGCACAGGCTCTAGGTGCGCGGGCTCAGTAGTTGTGTCTCGTGGGCTCTAGAGTGCAGGCTCAGTAGTTGTGGTGCATGGGCTTAGTTGCTCCGTGGCATGTGGGATCTTCCTGGACCAGGGATTGAACCCGTGTCCCCTGCACTGGCAGGCGGATTCCTAACCGCTGTGCCCCCAGGGAAGCCCTCTCCTCATTATCTTAAAGCTCTTGCTCCCCTAACCACTCCAGTGCTTTCCAACTTGGTCCCCAGTTTCAGGCTCTTCTCTCTTTTGTCAGCTTCTCAGAAAAGTCTGCTATCTAATTCCATGATGGAAAACCCTTGATAAATCATAACTATGTTATTTATAGCAAGTCCATTACTGACGTAATTTTTCTTCTTACATATATGTATAATATGATATTAGAACTGTGCTGTTCCTGCCTCGGTTTTGACCGTGGTGCCAGTGTGAAAGCTATCAGATATCCCAGTGAGGGTGAGACAAGTTCAAATGTGCACATTTTCAAGAAAACCTTCTATAACTTTGAAACTCCTCACATACTTTAAGACATTACAAGGAGAGGAGAAGGGAGGCTTCTGTGAGGAGATCTCGGCCCAAAGCTGTGCTGTGAATTCCATGCCCTCCACCCCTTAGGGGGATTGTGTCCATCTCTTCACTTAAAGCTTGTAGAGGAGGGCATCACTGTGGCCCTTCACAGAAGGTTTGAGGTTTTTCTGTGGTTGGGAGGATGCTCTGGCCGGGAGCCTGATTCCTGTCTTGAAAATCTAGAAGGTGAGAAATGGCTAGTCACTTTTGTAGCAGAGCAAGGAGACTGGCTGATGTATTGAGATAGTCCTTTACTCTAAAAATTTATCAAAACAAACGCTACGGGAGTGGTATGCCGGAAAGGTGAGCCGTTGTGGGTCGTCTAGGGCCCATATGGAGGGGCCTGGAGTCCTTCTCAGAAGGAGGCTAGAGGGGAGTAGCTGGATTGTGGCGACTCAGAGTAGTGAATTGCCAGCCAACTCAAGGACTTGCGGGAGAAAAAGGCCAGCAGGACCTTCCTGATGATCAGGTGAAAGCACCCTTTAATCATCTTCTGGGTTATCCCAAGGATGTGTCTTTAGCCACTGCGGACTTAGAGATCATAAAGTCATCCTGTTATGTAAGAACCATCCTACTTCTTCCTTATTGCTCTCTAACCGGGCCTGAGAGGGACATAGCAACTGGTGGACTGGGGAGTGTGAGCTGGGAGAAAGGGGAAGCCAACCACTGCAGCTCCAAGGCAGGCCAGACCTCAGGAGAAAATGATACTGAATGTTACGTCATGATATGATTTGATAACTACATAGGACAAGGCATTTCAGTTTCCTACTAGAGACATTTTTCCTTTGAAAAGTATTGTAGGACCTTATGTCACCTAAGGGCACACAAATTCATGGGCCTACCCAGATCGTGAGAGTTTTCATTCATTGATGTATCCCCAGCGCTAGGATGGTGTCTCACATAAGGTGAGCAGTCAGTGTTTGGATGTATCCACTGGAATCTCCATCCAGGGGTGGAGGGGTGACTGATCTCACTAACTACTAAAGGGACACAGGGAAGCATAACTAAAGGTGCATTTTGGTCATAGTTTATGCTGCACGGTTTTCAGTATACCCGCTTTAAATTTGATACCTTTTAATTTTTTTCAAAGCCCAAGTATCAGCCTCATAGTCTCAGTTGCCCAGTTCCCTCTATAACTCACACTATAAAGAGTCTGTATTTATCTATAATTATTTGTTCTGCGTCTTTGAACACTCCCAGCCCATGCTGCTTTGTTTTCATCTTCCTCAAGCTCCTAGAAACACCTGACATGGTTAATCACTTCCTGGATCCATCCTCCCCTCACTGGACAGTTCCTTGTCTGAGTTACCTTTGCTGACTTTTTCTCTTCTACCTGAATTCTAAGTGCTGGAGTGTTTCAGAACTCAGTTTTGGGCACTCTTCTCTTTACCATCTCATTGAGTTCCGTGGCTTAAGTACCTCCTATGTGGATGGTATTCATCTTTGTAGTACTAGTTCCAACTTATCTTCTGGGCTTCCAGACCTATACATTCAACTGCTATCTTGGCATGTTGTTGTGGATGTGTAGTGGGCAAATCAGAATGAATATGTAAGCAGAACTTGATCCTTTCCTCCAGGTATCTCCATTTAAGTGACACCAAATGCCACCCACTTGTGCAAGCCAAAAACCTGAGAGTCATCCTTCATTTTGCCATTTCCCTCACACCCACACATCCAATCCAATAGCAAGTTCTGGTTCTTCTGGAAGATAATCCTGTATGGTCTCTTGGGCTTCTGTATGTCTTTCCAGCAGCGGCTCCGACTGCCTTTGCTCTGGACTTTCTTTTCAATGGTATTTTTATAGCAAAGAGCCCTAGAAGATAGAGGTAGTGCCTGTGGAACAGAGGACCAGCATATCACTCATTGGAGAAGATTCAGGTTCCCCAATCTAACTGTTCTTCCCTGTAATGCCACCGCTGACTGTGCCGTGGTCATGGTGTCCTTTGCATAGCCTATGGGAAGTGGGGCTCAAGTAACCAGAGCCAGTGCGGAACTCTGCCTACTGCCGTTGCTTTGAGTCAGAGTCCTTTTTGTCAGCGTCAACAAAACTGTGGCAAGCTAACATGTTAAGTTGGAATCAGTCAAGTAAAATCTCAGACTCTTCGGTCTTTGACAGTTGTGACAGTGAGATCGGAAAGGCTTTCTCAAAGAGGAAGGATGAGGGCCTCATAGGCTGATGAACAGGCCTTGAGAGCGGTGCATGGGGATCCGTAGCAAACAGGCTGACCAAACTGTACGGCCAACCAGGCAATAAATAGTGCTCCGCTTTATGGTCCTTAAAGAAGAGGATTTGGGGGGTGGTTCGCAGGCTGAGTAACAGGAAGTGGATTCGGATAGAGCTGCTAGACCTGTACTGAAATTGTTGCTGACTCACCTCTGGGGGTGCCGTGGATTTCCTCCCTATTCTGATTCAGGTCCTTGGTGGGCAGAAAGTTCTACTCTTTTTTCACATAAAAGTTGCAGAGACAAGCACCTACACTGACCCTCCACTGAAAAGAGAAGCCTTCAGAGAAGCAGAGACCAGGTGAGTCATTTAAACTTTGGCTGGCTCCCTTGGGAAATGAGGGAAGAGGGCGGACCAGTGCTTGTGAAGGAAGAATGGCAACAGCTAGGCCCTCTTAGGGCTCATCCCTTGGTATAGTCTCTCGCGCCAAACTTAGATCCATTCTGCGATGACAGAAGTCTCAGTTTTTTACAGTGGAACCTGGCTGCAGAAAAGGAGCTTTGGCCCTCTCTGTCAGATGGCCCTGAAGCAGGATAATGCTCTGGGAAGCCAGAGATGACGCACTGACCGGTATTTGGGCTCTTCCTGACCTGGATTGGGTTGAAAATGCTGACAGAAGTGCTGCACTAAAGAATGAGAGACGGACGCAAGGAAATCTGGACGAATTCCTGCAGTCAGCTGCAGCCCTGGAAAGCTTGCTTAGCCCTTAGGCTAAAACCAGGCAAGACGCTAAGAGATGTTACCACGATGAGACAGCAGATGCCCTGGATTAAGATGAACTCCTTGAAAAAAGTTGCTGCTGTCTGTGCAAGTCAGTGGCGAGCGAGCTGAAACACGCAAACCACGTGGCCCAGGCAGATAGCTGCCGATATCTGGCTCTGGCCTCTGAGTCAAGGGGTCCCCCAAACTGAAATGAACAGTGGCAGTAATGATGACGTTGCCATTCAATTCAGGGTTTTGGGTGCTCAGAAACATTGGACCTTCGTTTGGTTGAGCCATGCGTAGCTTCTGCATGCTTGAAACACAGAGCAAATGTGCCTTCCTTCCTGGCATGGAGATGTCCATGCTGCCTGATCCTCCCTTACTCTCTCCATCCTGATTGCAGCTGCCTTAAGAAGAGAGGAAGGATAGGAACAATGTCTCCCCATCCCCAAGGGTGGCTGCCATCCATATGCACCAGACCCAGTATGCTGGGAAACTCTGGGGAGGGAAGAACTCAAATTTTTATGCTCTGTTGGTTACAGACAGCCAAGTCACCATCCTACCCAGATCTGTTAGGAAGAAGGCTGGGCTGGGACCAGGATGAGGCAAATGAGGAACTTGCTTGAGATACACATTTAAGGGGGCACCCAAAACTCAGTAATCAAGACAAGTAATTTTTTTTTTTTGCGGTACGCTGGCCTCTCACTGTTGTGGCCTCTCCTGCTGCGGAGCACAGGCTCCGGACGCGCAGGCCCAGCGGCCATGGCCCACGGGCCCAGCCGCTCCGCGGCATGGGGGATCTTCCTGGACCGGGGCACGAACCCGTGTCCCCTGCATCGGCAGGCGGACCCTCAACCACTGCGCCACCAGGGAAGCCCCAAAACAAATAATATTTTACTGCAGTTTTTTTTAAAAATAAAAATTCATGCTAAAAGCCTACGATGAACACAATACCAACCTTTTAAATAAGGTTAGGATCGGTAACAGTGCTGGGCTGTGATGTATTCAAAGTGAAGGCAAAAAGTCAGCAATTCTGATCCCATTGTGACGACTGCTCATGCACGTGTTACCGGGCCCACTCTGCACTGCCTACTGGAAATTGGGACTCGCGCAACCTACGCAAATGCTGAAGTTCTGACTACAGTGGTGGCTGCGGGTAATAAAAGTGCTTTGTTTCTGAGTTAGGAGTCTCAGGTCTTCTGTCAGCATCCCCGAAACTGTGGCGGGCTAACCTGTTAGACTGTGGGATGGGTTAAAAACCCTTCTTGGTCCTTCACAGGTTCTGTCTCCATCACTGACATCCTACCCTTGGCTCGGGCCCCCATCATCTCTGACCTATCGCAGTCACTTAACTGCTCTCCCCACCCCTGCTTTTTCCTTTCTGTCGTACGTTGTCTTTAGCAGCTTGATTTTTGTTTTTTCCTAAAATGTGAGATCACAAAATATGAGATCATTAAACTGCTCCATTTAAAAGTATTTCAGTGGTTTCTTTTTCCATAGAGAACAGAAATCTAAACTTTTTGCTATGGCCTATAAAGTCCTATGTGGTCTAGCTGCCCACCCTCCCAACCGCCTACCTCTCATATAAACTCACTCTCCCATCTACTCATTAAACTGTAGCCAGATACACCTTTCTTTTCTAAGACATTTTTGCCTAGGGGTGTTTGCACTTGCTGTTTCTTCTGTCTAGCGGGTAGAATTCCCCTGGTTTGCTCCTTCCCATCTTTCGGTAGGGTATTATGAAATAGTCACTAGTAGGGGTGGCAAACACTTTTTGAAAGAATGAGATGTGATACATTTCTTTAAATCTTCAAAATAGTCAACATGGGAAAATTGGAATTTCTCTGCAAGTACTTAAACCTTGTAAAAATTCTAAAGTCACCTCTAAGTCTGCCTAGGCAAAATGCTTTGCCTGCACCAACCCCAGTAAGAATCCAGCATCCTGTTACCTAGAGTACGGTCCTTTGCCTCGCAGCATCTCCATCATCTGGGAGCTTGCTAGAAATCCAGAACCTTGGGCCTCATTCCTTCTTACTGAATCAGAATCTTTAGCAAGATTCCCAGGTGGATGCGCCTTAAAGTTTGGGAAGCACTCCAGTAGCATAACCCCACTCCCTTCCGTCACAGTACTCACCACTGCATGAGTTATCCTGAACTTTCACTTGTTAATTCTTTACTCACCATCTCTACACTCCTCTCATTCCCCACCAGATTGTAAGTTATAAAAGAGGAGGGGCTTGTCTGTGTTGATAGCTGTATCCCCAAGGCCCATAATAAATGCTCAGATACTTTTGGAAGACATGAATGAACAAAATACTCAGTAATTACCATTTATACTTTTTATGGTAAACTTTCCACACAAATGTGACCTAGTTTTTTTTACACCATTGGAACTATGTATTGGATCCCTGATGACTCGGTGTTTGATTCTTACGCTCTCTGGGATGGTTTTGTTGTGATACAGAAGGAGGCAGCCTGGATATTTCTCAAAGATCCTCTGAAGTTTTGGATTCTTACCCAAGTTTTTGCTCGCTCCGTCTTGATGCCTCTTACAGCGTTGACTAGTCTTGCTTGTTCTAGGTTTTACTCCTACAAGTCCATTCTTCATATTAAGGATAGATAAATGTGTGATATAGTAGGAAAGGCATGGATTTGGATCCAAAAAACTAGTCCTACTATTTTTTAACTGTGCCACCTGGGAAGTTAATTGCCCTCTGAGTCTGTTTACTCATCTTTCTAATGGATAATGAAATTCGCTTTCCAGGGTGCTAATGAGAATAACGTCAGCTCATGTATGCAAAGCACTTGGTAGAATAAGGTCTTGGAATTTGGTCAGGAAGACTTAGTTCCTTTCTTTCCCTCTTGCCTTAATCATGTCACTTTTTGCCCAAGTGAACAACCAACCAAAGGAAAACAAGAAAAATTTTAAAATCACAAGACCTCAAAGCCCTTAAACATTATTTAAATGAATTCCTCTACCTGGTATAATCTGACCAAGCTGCCAGTTCCCATTAATTTCTCACTAGACTCCCCCTATCTTCCATTTGAGCACGACCGACATTATTGCATTCTTCTTGGTTCATTTCTATTTTGCCTCAAGAATATTCCCTGTAGGCCCTATATACTCTAACTACCTTACTTGTACTTTCCTACCAAGGTACAGGATGAAATCCCACCTCTTTAAGGAGATTCCTGGAAAGACCAAGCTCTTACTGATCCAACTCTTTTTTGAAACTAATAGGCATTTAAGAGTTTCTATCAGCAATTGAATTATAAACTATTCTGTGTTAATCTTGAATTCGTTCATGCTTGTTATTGTTTTCCCAACTGAGATGTAAGCTTTTTGAAGACTAGAATAGTGCTTTATATTGTTTTATAACTCCCAGTGGGTGGCAAAGTACTGAGTCATAAACCTTGTTGACCGATGGCCAAATTCCTGATGCTGGTACTTAGATTATTATTGGGTACTTTTCTAATGCTGCTGATTCTATCCGAGCCACATGGTTTCCCTCCAGGAAATTTTAAATCACAGTCTAAAACAAGGGTCCTGGGTTCAAATACCTATAGGGCTATGCAGATTCATACGTGAGGGTAGCCAGGTGTAAGAATTCAGGGGCTGGTGGGAGCTGTGGGCAACAGGAGTGAGAGGGCTCTGTCTAGAGGCATAGGCACTACTCAGCCAGCTAATTGTGGGTCCACATGTTTTAGTTTGTTAAGAGAAGCCAAGAATCTAGATAGTTATGTACAGTTTCTCAATTTTCTTACTTTGGCAAACATTTCAAAGAATTTCAAAACAGTGCAGGCCAAACTAGAGATATCTGTGGGACAAGAAGAGCATGTGATTCATTAGAGCAGTGATTTTCAATCCTGGCTGCAAATGAGAGTCACTTGGGGAGCTTTGAAAAATCCTGATGTCTAAGCCACAGATCAGGCCAATTAAATCAGAATATCTGGGGCTGTGCCCCAGGTATCAATATTTTTTTTCAAAGCTACCCAGTTGATTCAATGTGTGGTTGAATATGAAAACCTCTGTGTTGGAGGCTCTGGTCTACTGTCTCATTTCTTTTGTAAATTGAGGATTGGGATTATTTGCAAGGATAAGTGAGACCTCAGATGATCTCTGTAGGATTCATTGCCTTAATTAGCATAGCCCTTAAAACTCTCAGCTGTACAACCTCTGCCCCATTTTCCTTGTAATTTCTGCCATGTGGTAAAACTTCTGGTATCTTCAGCTAATTTCTTTTAATCATGATATTGCTATCATGTTAAAGGAAGAAGTCATTTTTTTATGTTTTAGGAATAAATGCTAGTTTATTCAATAAAATTAAATTTTATTCTCAGTAGTATTTTTGTTTTATTTTTTCATTAGCGTTTTTGAGAATGAATAGTTTCAAATCATATGTGAGGATAGAACAAATAACGTAACTATTTTGCATTTCCAATACCCCAAGTCCTGTCTACTAAGGATGGCTTCCTAAGAACTGAAAAAAAAATCCTTACAGAGCTATAGGAGGAGGATGTGTATAGAAAGACAAAAGATAGAATTGGGGGTATTAAAATGCATTAACTGTAGTTCTCCATTTAATCCCCACACTAGAAAGGCACGAACTCCTGTGTGCATATAATCTGACCTTTGATTTTGTTGATTTAGTTCTGATGTCTTCTCTTTTGACAGATTTTCAAAAATTTTTATAGGTAGTCTTATAGAAAGCCTGACGGTTATCCCAACATTGAATGTATATTCTTTATTTTTCTTGCTGCTCCTTTAATGTGGTCCATAGGTTTGAGTCACAACGTTGTGGATAATTTACTAGACTAGACACATCAAGCTTTGCCAGTCGCTTGATCTCTTGGCTTTAAGTAGCTTTGTCTTATTTTTGAGCTGCAATATTCAAGAGCTTGGTAACGTAGGAACTGCTGATAAACAGAAACATTTGAGGACTATTCCAACCTACAGAGGCACTTTACTTTGTGAAATCATGTTGTAACAAGGAAACCGTAAGGCCTCTGGAAAACTTAATGACGAATTAAGAAATATAGAGAATAAAAACCAATTGCCTTAAGAGGGAAATATTCTTATACTCACTCACTGGGCGATACGAAAATGAGAATTATAAATGTGAGAGCAACTGATTGATGGTTTCAACAATTTGAGAAATTTTGATGGAATCATGAACTGTTTCTTTCAGGAGACATGGTCATTATATTGAAGCCCAGAAATCTGAACTAAATATTACTGGAGACTATATGAGTAATGACTTAATTAGGTTACCTGGATATAGACAGTAAAAGTTTTAACCGATTCAGGGATTACATACCTCTACCACATCTACAGGAAGTAAAGTTGTAGAAAAAGTATAACAAATATCGTATTTTAACTTGTTTTAGAGAAATAATGATGCTTATTTGAAGCTTGAGTGAAAAGTTTTTAGATCTTTCAACTGATCCTGGCTTAATGTTACAACTCTGCTTTAATTTACAGATCCATCTGTGGTAGCCAGGTCCTCTCGTGTCTAATTTAAAGTCTTATTATCTTGGCATTCACTTTCTAAATTAAATTAAAAGTTTTAAGGGGCGTGTGCGTGCGTGCGTGCGTGTGTGTGTGTATTATACTTTTCTCCCACTAGATTATAAATTGCTTGAATGACCATGCCATTTACATTTATGTTCCTCTCTGTGCCTAGCACAATGCTTTCCACATAGCAAGCACTAATTAAATGTTTTAAAACATATTGAATTAATTTCCATATACAATATGGTGGTTCATGATGGCATTTCTAATTTAGCTACCTAATTGCTGAGATGAAATAAAAGGAGTCTCTTTTAAATTTGACATACCAAAACAGTGGCAGGATACAAGAAGAAGGAAAAGGAGAAACCATTCCGAGACTTACTCTGTAGTCACTTGAAGTCACATAAAATATAGGGAGGAAGGCCAACCAGATGATGCATGTGGTGTACATGGTAAAACCAATGAACTTGGCTTCGTTGAAATTTTCTGGGCACTTCCGCGTTTTGAAGGCGTACACAGTGCATAAGATGACCAGGACCACATCGTAGGTAAGTGAGATCAACATGCTGGAATCTTTGACATTGCATTTTAAGATGACTGTTTCCCGCTTCTCTGGAAGGGTGTACCGCCTGGTGCCTGGAACCTCCAGGATGAGCCACACAGACACTACCACGATTTGCACCAGTATCAGACCCAGGCAGATGAAAACCTGAGAACTTGGGCTGATGAATTTTGGCCTCTGAGCGCCATTCTTTACCCCATCGAAGACACGGGCAATGCAGTTTGTCTTGGTCAGCAGGGCTGAGTAACAGACAGCGAAGGAGGTCCCCAGCCCTAGTCGGCGCAATGCACAGATGACTGGTGACGGCTTGGAAATGAAGAAGAATGTCATGCAATAGGACAGGCCAACCCCAAACAGCAAGATGTAGCAGAGCTCCCGGCCCGATGCTTTGACTAACGGTGTGTTGTTGTGTTTGATAAAGACAGTCACAACCACGCATGTGCACATAAAACCCAGGCAGGCAATGGTGACTGGACCAATGGCCCAGGCATCTTGCCACCTGATGTAGTCCTCAGGAAGGTCAAAGCAGCCAGATAGGTCTGCAGTGGGCCACTGCCCAAGGCCGCAATCCATACAGGTAAACTCGTCAGCCAGGTATTCGTAGGGCTCGCAGGGGATGCAGATCCAGCAGCAGACATCCCCTGGTTGCATATTCTTCATTTCATTGGGTGCACAGGGGTCGCTGCACTGGGACGTGGGGATTGAGTTCCGGGACCAGTGGATAGAGTCGACGTCTACTGATAAGGTTTCTGCCCAATGACCAACCTTCAGGTAGGAATACTTGCCGCCCATGTACTGGAAGTTGAACACGTTGTAACGTCCCATTCCGTCTCCAAAAGTGTCAAACTTGACAATGCTATCTGCACCTTTATTTGGGTTGAATGGAGCTGCGACATGTAAAGTAAAAGAAAAGAAAAAAAAGAACACTGTTTAGGTGTCTTAAGTGTGATCGGTCAATGACTTTATATCATACACTTAGCAAAACTGAAATAACAGGGAACAGGGATTCCAAGGCTGAGATAATTTATCAATTACCATTGAATTTACATAGTAAAAGCTACTGGAGTCTTCAAGCATTCATCAGTTCATTCGCTTAACATTCCTGAGTGCCTCCTGTGTGCCAAGTGCCAGTGATGGTCATGAGTACAATACGGTGTCTGCCTTCAAAGGAGCTGATTATTTAACAGGGAAACCGGTGAACAGGTGTTCATATTTTATGTGGTATATAAATATTCATTCCTTGAAAGACTCCACAATAGGAATTGGACAAAACTTCGAATCTCACCTCTATTACGTATTTATATATTTATGTACAGAAATTAAATATTTTCATGAAGCTATATAATTAAAAGGAGGAATTTTTCTCCTTCAAATCAAGAAAAAAATGTTCATTATAAATGGACGGTATGTTTCTTTTAAAGAGTTTAGGTAATTCAGAAGGAAAGAAAAAAAGAACACTCATCCATAATCCTTCAGCTGTAGTATTTTCGTGTTTTGGAGGCTATTCATTCTGACTACATATTTGCATGTGTCTGTGTATAGCATACTCCTATCCACATATATACAACCTGAATATTCTGAAGGCACCTACAGTAGAAGCTAGGTAATTGCTTTAAAGTTTGTTCCTGACTGTACAGGGTCGGTAGCCCTCAACCCTGTCCCTTTCTTATAGCCAGTGCCTAAGAGGATCGCCTCTCTAAGCATCTCTGGTTCCTCTCTCTCTTCCAGCTGCTGCTCATCATGTCTCTCTTGCCAACATCAGCTGCCATTCTGTTCACCATTTTTATGCCACCTTCTCTGGTCTGCTCTGTGTCTACTATTTCACACTGCCGACCTTTACTCTTTCCTTAAACGTAGAAGAAGGAGGCTGATGTCTCTGATGCACAGACAATCTTTATTAGTCAGGGTAGGCTTGCCTCTGTTGGTAAATAGACCCCAAATTGTTTAAGGGCTCAAACACAATGGAAGTTTATTTCTCCCTTGTGCAGTAGGCTAAGGTCTTGGTGGGTGGGTATCTCTCCTCCACACAGTGATTCAGGAACCCACGTTCCTTCCATCTTGAAGCTGTACCAATTCCTAGGGCCTCCTTCTCATCGGCATCCATGCAGTGGAAGGAGAAAACGAGTATGAATTAGGTACACCTGCTTCCTCAAAGTGTAACCCTGGAAGTGGCACGTGCTTTTATTCACATTTATTGACTAGAAATTAGTTACAGGGTCACACCCAACTTCGAGAGCAGCTGGGAAATGTGGCTTAGCTGATGTGCCCAACTACAGCTATGGATGAGAAAGGGGAATCTGCAGGACACTGCAGTCTCTTACTCTGCAGGTCTTTGCTGTCTTTACTACCTCCTCCCTGAGCTCCGTCCTGTCTTCTCTGGGGCTCATGTTGTTCCAGCCAGCGGGAAACAGCTTCCTCTTCTTGGGTCTAGTTATTTTATGGAGGAAAGGGTCCCTCAATGAGTTGCTTGGGTCCTTGGTAAAAGAAAACCTCACATTTCACCTAACAGCTCTTGCCTACATAGGATGCATAGATGCCCCTAGAGTGTCGGGCTTGGTGTTTCCAGTAATGTGTTGTACCATATATATCAAGTCTGTTAGCAAATGTAATTCAATATGCCACATTTATTCCTCACTTATTGTGATTTATTTTCCTTTAGTGATCTTGTTATCTCACATTTGACTTTCCTAAACTTCACCTAGCTTTCTGCCACATTCTTCAAACCCATCACCTATGTCTGTGTGTGTCTGTACTGCAGTTGGGGATTGGCTTCAAGTTCATAGCGAGACACGCTGTAGTCGTAGATGAGTGCATGATTTTGGATTTAGATGGACTATGTGTGATTGTCATTTCTGCCTTTTAATAGTTGTATGTCCTTAGGCAAGTTAACCTTTCTGACTCTGTTTCCTAATCAACAAATTATAATATAAATAACAAATTATAAATAACTGTAAAAATGCTAAATAAATTGATCATTTTCTACTGGTTTATAACATTTGCCAGATACTAAATTGTGAGATAATTCATTTCTCTCTGTTATTTGTTGTTTCTCTTTCCACGGCAGTATGATCTTTTTTGCAACTACTACAGCTTTAGACTATGTTTTAATATGTTAGAACAGATGAACATAGGAAACATGAAACATTATTGCTATATTTTCAGGAGTAGGAATCAATACCACAATTCCTAGATCACAGACAACTAAATTTATTTAGTCCATGCTTAGAAAACTTTCATTAAAAATTTTAGAGACTCCTTTCACATGTTACCAATAAATAAAATGTTGAATATTTTAACATAGTTTACATCAAGTATAAGAACCTCAGATGTGTTATTAATTTTTTTTTATTCTCAACTACACAGTCAATCTCCACCAGTGTTCAGTGGATGTTATTAGGTCATTCTGGAAAAGATTTGTAAAATAAATATGTTTTATAGCTTTAAATATTTCACTATTTTCACAGCTATTCTTGAATATAAAGTTTCTTAAAAATAATATATTTGAAAGGTGACAAAACTGGTTGTTTTGCGTAATCTGAGCCGGAGAGGGTTATTGGTAAGATCGTTGGCATGTGAGCTAATAATATAAACACTAAAGATGTAAAACATTCCTTTTATAAATCTTTTATGGAAATCATCTGATATCATTAACTGAATATTGGAACAGACTGGTGGCCTAGTTGAGAATAACAAAACTAATAACACATCTAGGGTCTTAACACTTGATATAAAATGTTTTAAAATAGTCAACATTTTACTTATTTGTAACATGTAAAAGGAATACCTGAAATTTTTTTTTTTTTTTTTTTTTTTTTTTTTGCGGTACACGGGCCTCTCACTGTTGTGGCCTCTCCCGTTGCGGAGCACAGGCTCCGGACGCGCAGGCTCAGTGGCCATGGCTCACGGGCCCAGCCGCTCCACGGCATGTGGGATCTTCGCAGACCGGGGCACGAACCCGTGTCCCCTACATCGGCAGGCGGACTCTCAACCACTGCGCCACCAGGGAAGCCCAGAATACCTGAAATTTTTAATGCCTCTTTTCTAAGCATAGAATAAACAAACTTAGCTTGATGTAACGTAAGAATTCTGATATTGATTCCTACTCATGAAAATCTGGTAATAATATTTCAATTCCCATTTTTTTCTTAATCGTTTGAATATACAGAGCATTGACAGGTTTTTTAAAGAGCCTAAATGAGGAGTTTAGCTCTGGCTTTTACAAAATATAGGCACTTTTTTTTAATTGGAGTACAATTGCTTTACAATGTTGTTAGTTTCTGCTGTACAAAGAAGTGAATCAGCTATATGTATACGTATATCCCCTCCTCTTGGACCTCCCTCCCCCCCCTCCTTCCCACCCATCTACGTCATCACAGAGCACAGAGCTGAGCTCCCTGTGCTATATAGCAGGTTCCCGTTAACTGTCTATTGTACACATGGCAGTGTATATATGTCAATCCTAATCTCCCAATTCATCCCACTCTCCCCTTCCCCTCCTGTGTCCACTCTTCCGTTCTCTACGTCTGCGTCTCTGTTCCTGCCCTGCAAACAGGTTCATCTGTGCCATTTTTCTAGATTCCACATATATGCGTCAATATACGTTTGTTTTTCTCTTTCTGATTTCACTCTGTATAACAGACTCTAGGTCCATCCACATCTCTACAAATGACCCAATACCCTGAGAAAACCATATTTCAAAAAGACACATGTACCCCAATGTTCATTGCAGCACTATTCACAATAGCCAGGACGTGGAATCTACCTAATGCCCATTGACAGATGAATGGGTAAAGAAGATATGATACATATATACAATGGAATATTAATCAGCCATAGAAAGGAATGAAATTGGGTCATTTATAGCCACTATTTTTCATTAGGCTATTTTATTTTTTAATTGTTTTGAATTTTATTTATTTTTCATACAGCAGGTTCTTACTAGTTATCCATTTTATACATATTAGTGTATACATGTCAATCCCAGTCGCCCAATTCATCACACCACCACCCCACGCCCACCACCAATTTTACCCCTTGGTGTCCATACGTTTGTTCTCTACATCTGTGTCTCAATTTCTACCCTGAAGACCGGGTCATCTGTACCATTTTTCTATGTTCCACATATATGCGTTAATATACGATATTTGTTTTTCTCTTTCTGGCTTACTTCACTCTGTATGACAGTCTCTAGATCCATCCACGTCTCTACAAATGACCCAATTTCGTTCCTTCTTAAGGCTAATATTCCATTGTATATATGTAACCACATCTTCTTTATCCATTCGTCTGTCAATGGGCATTTAGGTTGTTTCCATGACCTGGCTATTGTAAATAGTGCTGCAGTGAACATTGGGGTACATGTATCTTTTTGAATTATGGTTTTCTCTGGGTATATGTGCAGTAGTGGGATTGCTAGATCATATGGTAATTCTATTTTTAGTTTTTTAAGGAACTGCCATACTGTTCTCCATACTGGCTGTGTCATTTTACATTCCCACCAACAGTGCAAGAGGGTTCCCTTTTCTCCACACCCTCTCCAGCATTTGTTGTTTGTAGATTTTCTGATGATGCCCACTCTGGTGTGAGGTGATACCTCATTGTAGTTTTGATTTGCATTTCTCTAATAATTAGTGATTTGAGCAGCTTTTCATGTGCTTCTTGGCTATGTGTAGGTCTTGTTTGGAGAAATGTCTATCTAGGTCTTCTGCCCATTTTTGAATTGGGTTGTTTGTTTTTTTAATATTGAGCAGCATGAGCTGTTTATATATTTTGGAGATTAATCCTTTGTCCGTTGATTCACTTGCAAATATTTTCTCCCATTCTGAGGGTTGTCTTTTCCTCTTGTTTATGGTGTCCTTTGCTGTACAAAAGCTTTTAACTTTCATTAGGTCCCATTTGTTTATTTTTGTTTTTATTTCCACTACTCTAGGAGGTGGGTCAAAAAAGATCTTGCTGTGATTTGTGTCAAAGAGTGTTCTTCCTATGTTTTCCTCTAAGAGTTTTATAGTGTCTGGTTTTACATTTAGGTCTCTAATCCATTTTGAGTTTATTTTTGTGTATGGTGTTAAGGAGTATTCTAATTTCATTCTTTTATATGTAGCTGTCCAGTTTTCCCAGCACCACTTAGTGAAGAGACGGTCTTTTCTCTATTGTATATCCTTGCCTCCTTTGTCATAGATTAGTTGACCATAGGTGCATGGGTTTATCTCTGGGCTTTCTATCCTGTTCCATTGGTCTATATTTCTGTTTTTGTGCCAGTACCATATTGTCTTGATTACTGTAGCTTTGTAGTATAGTCTGAAGTCAGGGAGTCTGATTCCTCCAGCTCCGTTTTTATTTCTCAAGATTGCTTTGGCTCTCCGGGATCTTTTGTGTCTCCATGCAAATTTTAAGATTTTTTTGTTCTAGTTCTGTAAAAAATGCCATTGGTAATTTAATAGGGATATGAGGATTTTGGCATCTGTATTCATCAGTGATATTGGTCTGTAATTTTCTTTTATTGTAGTATCTTGTATCAGGGTGATGGTTTCCTCATGGATTGAGTTTGGGAGTGTTCCTTCCTCTGCAATTTTTTGGAAGAGTTTGGAAAGGATGGGTGTTAGCTGTTCTCTAAATGTTTGATAGAGTTCACCTGTGAAGCCATGTGGTCCTGGACTTTTGTTTGTTGGAAGATTTTTAATCACAGTTTCAATTTCATTACTTCTGATTGGTCTGTTCATATTTTCTATTTCTTCCTGGTTCAGTTTAAGAAGGTTATATCTTTTTAAGAATTTGTCCATTTCTTCCAGGTTGTCCATTTTATTGGCATAGAGTTGCTTGTAGTAGTCTCTTAGGATGCTTTGTATTTCTGCGGTGTCTGTTGCAACTTCTCCTTTTCCATTTCTGATTTTCTTGATTTGAGTCCTCTTCCTCTTTTTCTTGATGAGTCTGGCTAATGGTTTATCAATTTTGTTTATCTTCTCAAAGAACCTGGTTTTAGTTTTATTGATCTTTGCTATTATTTTCTTTGTTTCTATTTCATTTATTTCTGCTCTGATCTTTATGATTTCTTTCCTTCTGCTAACTTTGGGTTTTGTTCTTCTTTCTCTAGTTCCTTTAGGTGTAAGGTTAGATTGTTTATTTGAGATTTTTCTTGTTTCTTGAGGTAGGCTTGTATTGCTATAAACCTCTCTCTTAGAACTGCTTTTGCTGCCTCCCATAGGTTTTGGATCATCGTGTTTTCATTGTCATTTGTCTCTAGGTATTTTTTGATTTCCTCTTTGATTTCTTCAGTGATCTCTTTGTTATTTAGTAATGTATTGTTTAGCCTCCATGTGTTTGTGTTTTTTACAGTTTTTTCTCTGTACTTGATTTCTAATCTCGTAGCGTTGTGGTCAGAAAAGATACTTGAAATGATTTCAATTTTCTTAAATTTACTGAGGCTGGATTTGTGAACCAAGGTGTGATCTATCCTGGAGAATGTTCCGTGTGCACTGGAGAAGAAAGTGTAATCTGCAGTTTTTGGATGGAATGTTCTATAAATATCAATTAAATCTATCTGGTTTATTGTGTCATTTATAGCTTGTGTTTCCTTATTAATTATCTGTTTGGGTGATCTGTCCATTGGTGTAAGTGAGGTGTTAAAGTCCCCCACTATTATTGTGCTACTGTCAATTTCCTCTTTTATAGCTGTTAGCAGTTGCCTTATGTATTGAGGTGCTCCTTTGTTGGGTGCATATATATTTATAATTGCTATATCTTCTTCTCAGATTGATCATTATGTAGTGTCCTTCCTTGTCTCTTGTGGCATTCTTTATTTTAAAGTGCATTTGATCTAATATGAGTATTGCTACTCCAGCTTTCTTTTGATTTCCATTTGCATGGAATATCTTTTTTCATCCCCTCAGTTTTAGTCTGTATGTGTCCCTGGGTCTGAAGTGGGTCTCTTGTAGACAGCATATATATGGGTCTTGTTTTTGTATCCGTTCAGCGAACCTGTGTCTTTTTGTTGGAGCATTTAATCCATTCACGTTAAAGTAATTATTAATATGTATGTTTCTATTACCATTTTCTTAATTGTTTTGGGTTTGTTTTTGTGGGTCTTTTTCTTCTGTTTTGTTTCCCACTTAGAGAAGTTCCTTTAGCATTTGTTGTAGAGCTGGTTTGGTGGTGCTGCATTCTCTTAGCTTTTGCTTCTCTGTAAAGCTTTTGATTTCTCCATCGAATCTGAATGAGATCCTTGCTGGGTAGAGTAATCTTAGTTGTAGGTTCTTCCTTTTCATCACTTTAAATATGCCATGTCACTCCCTTCTGGCTTGTAGAGTTTCTGCTGAGAAATCAGCCATTACCCTTATGGGAGTTCCCTCGTATGTTATTTGTCAGTTTTCCTTTGCTGCTTTCAATAATTTTTCTTTGTCTTTAATTTCTGCCCATTTGATTACTATGTGTCTCAGTGTGTTTCTCCTTGGGTTTATCTTGTATGGGATTCTCTGCACTTCCTGGACTTGGGTGGCAATTTCCTTTCCCATGTTAGGGAAGTTTTCGACTATAATCCCTTCAGATATTTTCTCGGGTCCTTTCTCTCTCTCTTCTCCTTCTGGGACCCCTATAATGTGAATGTTGTTGCATTTAATGTTGTACCGGAGATCTCTTAAGGTGTCTTCATTTGTTTTCATTCTTTTTTCTTTATTCTGTTCTGTGGCAGTGAATTCCACCATTCTGTCTTCCAGGTCACTTATCCATTCTTTTGCCTCAGTTATTCTGCTGTTGATTCCTCCTAGTGTAGTTTTCATTTCAGTTATTGTATTGTTCATCTGTTTGTTTGTTCTTTAATTCTTTTAGGTCTTTGTTAATCATTCCTTGCCTCTTCTCAGTCTTTGCCTCCATTCTTTTTCCGAGTTCCTGGATCACCTTCACTATCATTATTTTGAATTCTTTTTCTGGAAGGTTGTCTATCTCCACTTCATTTAGTTGTTTTTCTGGGGTTTTGTCTTGTTCCTTCATCTGGTACATAGCCCTCTGCCTTCTCATCTTGTCTATCTTACTGTGAATGTGGTTTTTGTTCCACAGGCTGCAGGACTGTAGTTCTTGCTTCTGCTGTCTGCCGTCTGGTGGATGAGGCTATCTAAGAGGCTTGTGCAAGTTTCCTGATGGGAGGGACTGGTGGTGGGTAGAGCTGGCTGTTGCTCTGTAGGCTATTTTAAATCAGTGGGTGCAGAATATAGGTAGACTTTCATCAGTTTTTTTTCCTTCCTACCTTTTTGGTTGTTGTTGTTAGTGGCAATTTTATTTTATTTTTTTAGGTTTTAATTTTTTGTTTTTATACAATTTTTACGTTACTTTACAGTTACAGTTATTACAAATATTGGCTATATTCCCTGTGTTGTACAACACATCCTTAAGTCTTGTCTTATACCTAATAGTATGTACCTCCCACACCCCTCCCCTATTTTGCCCCTCCCCTCGCTGGTAACCACTAGTGTTTTCTCTCTTCTTTTATATTATATTCACTAGTTTGCTGTATTTTTTTTTAATATTTCACATATAAGCGATAACATATAGTATTTGTCTTTCTCTGTCTGACTTATTTCATTTCGTGTAATGCCCTCCAAGTGCATCCATGTTGCTGCAAATGGCAAAATTTCATTTTTTTAATGTCTGAGTTGTATTCCATTGTATATATATACCACAGCTTCTTTATCCATTCCTCTGTTGATGGACACTTAGGTTGTTTATGTCTTGGCTATTGTAAATAATGCTGCTATGAACATTGGGGTTCAAATTAGTGTTTTAGGTTTCGTTGGATATATACCCAGGAATGGGATTGCTAGGTCAACTACTTTCTGAACTTTTTATTTTGAAAAATTTCAAAGCTACAGTAATGATGAAAGAAAAGTATAATGGACATGATTGCATCACCTAGAATTGCAATCACCTTGATTGCAATCACCTAGAATTAACGAATTGTGAATGTTTTGTCGCATTATACGATTCTTGCACATATGTACCAGGAACATGTAAATGAATGTTGGTAGTACTGTATATAAGTGAAAAAAAAAAACCCAACTGGAATCAACACCAGTTTCCAACAGCAATAACAAATTATTTTGTGCATTATTAACAATATTATATTGTTGTGAAATTAAAGTGACAACAGGTAAATGTATTTTAAAAGCTATAATGTGCAAAAAGACAATGTAACTCCACTTTCATAAAGTTCTAAGATAAAGAACACTAAGTTGTAAGATAAACACATCTAAACGTATCATTTGGGAACACATACAGAAGTGATAAATGAATGGTAATGAATAAAGTAAATGAATGATAATGACAAAATTCAGGATAGTGCCTATGGGATGGAGTGGTGGTATGCAAAGGATGGGATAGGGAAGAGCACAAAGGTGGATGCCAATTTATTACATTCTGTTTCTTGTTTGGATGGGGTGTTTTTCATGGATGAGTATTTTATTGTTGTGCTTCATAAATTGCACTGAGTTAAGTATATTATTTGTATGGTTTAGTATTTCATAATAAAAGTATATAAAAATTAAAATTTGAGGATATACTATTCCAAACACAAATAAAATATATTAATTAATCTTGTCATTCTAGGGGACTAATGCTGCAAGATTTACTTCTCCTGACTCTCCCATGTGGGGACTGGGAATGTAGTAATGATCAACTGCTTCTGTTGATACAATGAATTCCTAAGAGATTTGCTAAGATATATTGGAAAAACTAGTTTATATATACAAATTATAATCAGAAAGAAAACATTCCACTTAAATGGCATCAAAAACAATTTTAAAAAAACCTCAGGATAAATTTAACAAAATAAGTGAACGACCTTTGTGAACACTGATTCTGGAATCAGTGAAAAGATATACCACGTTCTTGGATAGTATTTGATTCTCTTAGTTGATTTTAATAATAATAATGATGATAGTAATAATATATAAATTTCAATAAAAATTCCAACTTTTTATAAAAAAAAAAGTTGACCTCAAAGTTCATATGGAAAAATAATTCATTAAGAATAGCCAGGAAAAAGAAGAGCAGTGAGGGAGCATTAGCACTACCAGATATTAATACATATTATAATGCCTCGCTCATTAAGACAGTGTTGTCCTGAATCATGAATGCATGGAGAAGAACCAGTGGAGTTATATGAGATATCCATAAATAGACCCAGTTTACCTGAAGACAAGGAATGCTATACAGCTCTGAAGAGAAATGAGGAAGTGTTCTATGTTGCACATATTTTGAAGCTATAAAAAAATCTAAAAGTCACACGATTATCTGTAAAACAAAGTATAATACAGTTAATTTAACATTTAATATGCTATCTTTTATGTAAATGGAGAAAACAGAAGAATCTATTCTTTTTTCTCTTCTGTGCATAAAGGAACTCTGGAAGGATGCCCAGGGATAGCAGCTATCAATGGCAAGAGATGCGAAGCGAGCAGATGCATGGCAAAGATGGGAGGGAAATTTTTACCAAATTCTTTTATATATTTTTTGTGTTTTGAAGCATATGATTTTATTACCTATTCAAAATATAATAATAAAAAAGGAAAACATACATTTACAGTCAAGGATCACCAATATTTGAGTAAACTTCTAACCTGAAAGAGAAAGACTGAAACCATCAGAAAAGGAAACTTGGATAGAATAGAGGCAGTGAAGGGAGCAAAAGACGAAAGCTTTAAAACAATAATGAGCTCAGAGAGATAAGAAAAGATGCTGCGTGTATGATAGGTACAGTCTATCCTTACAAAGGAACATTCAGAGAACAAGAATGAACTTTTGGAAATGAAAGCAGAAATAGAAATTCAGTATAAGAATTGAAAGTTAAATTTGAGAAAACTCTTAAATTTTGACAAAAATGCTGAGAAGGAAAGTAGAAAATAAAACAAAAAATTGAGAACATTCTGTGGAATTTCAACAGTCAACCAACAGACCTTTGAGAAAGACAGAAAGAGAAAATGGAGGACATTATCAAAAGAGTCAAAGTAAATAATTGAATGAACTTGGCCTGGGAAAGGGTGACAAGAGACTCTTGCTCTTTCTCATAAGCTTGTCAAAGTCACGTAAAAAATTATGTACTTTTGATAAAAATAAATTATAAAGTTGAAAAAAGTGCAAAGAATAATTGAGCTAGGTCAGCTTGCAAAGTAAACAAATTAGGAAAATGATACTGCTGCAAATATTATCACAAGTGCTTGACAAGTGGGTGGTGAACAAGCAAATAGTCCTTTGGTGGAGTTTTGTTTTTTAATATAAATTTTCCCCTTACTAAATTTGTCTCATTAAACATCTAACAAAATGTGGTCTAGCGTCTAAATCGTTTAAATCAAGAAAGCATATTAAAGTATTTCAAATGAACACATTACAAATTTTGAACAAAAATCCATTGTCAGCAGAAGTGTCCTGATCTGTAGTTTGGAATAAAGAGCTGCTATGTCTATACTTAGAAGGAAAAAGAATGAAAGGAGAACCTAGAAGAAAAAGGTAAACCACGTCGGTCAAATATTTCACAACGGAGAATAGTCATCCTGTACCGGAATGCTGAACCAAACACGACCGGCCCAAGAGGCAGGTAGGAAAACCCAGCGCTTTCTCAGGTGCTGCTGGGGTGACTTGAAGTGACAGAGCAGCGTGAAAGTATTGATCCTGTCGCCTTCCTGATGCGCTTAGCATTGCCTCTGAGTCAGACGGCTCATCTGGGAAATAGTTCAAGTCCAGTGAACCGGAAGCATGGTTCTCTGGAGCTGAGCTGTACAGGAAGCTCTGGAGTTTCCTATTTCTCCAGTTGAATCTCCCCAAGGGAGCAAGCATCACTCAACATGGAAAAGTAAATCACTTCACCTTCGTTGTTGTTGTAACAGCATGAAAAAACCCAAACTAAAGGGGTGGGGGGAAGAACTGGAAAGATGGCGGAGGGTTTTTTGTTTTTTTTCACAAAGACTTAGAACCTTCTCCAAAATCTGCTTCACTGCCCCTAGTGCCTCAAAATCAGGTCCTCATTTTACAGAAGGAACCTGATCTGGCCTTGAGTCAGGAGAATGACTTCTCAGTTTAGCTCATCAACCAATTAGTTCTGACCCCAGTTTCAAATGGATTTATTCGAGAAGTTTTGTACCAAGGTGACCAGCCCTCCTAGGGCTCATTTCACAGAGACAAGGCAAGTCTATGCCTTACAAATATCATAGGTCAATAGCAGCAGAAAATTAAATCAGTTATTTTTTCCTCTCAGACAGAAGTCCAATTAAGGTAGGACAGTAACGTGGCTCTTAATAGGCTCTCAGTAATGGGAATATAACTGCCGCTGCTTGGGTTCACATCCATAAATACTAATGAAGATTGCAAAAGCTACCAGCAGCAGTATGGCTCCAATTTTACAACCGGGCCATCAGTGAAATTTCTGTGAACTATTTTGATGGATTGGAATAAATACATAGATGAGAAGACAGAAAATGGCTTTTCCTTTGAAAGACCTTGTTTAGGGGTCAAGGGGTGAAGAAATCAAAATCCTTTGGCTAGAGCCAACAGAATCTTTTACAGACATCATGCGGCAGGAAGACAGGAAAGAATAAAAATGAACCCTCAGCTCTCTGTAATTAATTTACCTACCGATTAGGAACACAATTGCTGAAGCGTTTCCATGGTTATTTATCAACTGAGAGTAGCTTCTGGGGCAGAGCACCATCTAGATGTTGAGGTGCTGTCTCACACATGAAAAATGCTCGATAAGTACCTAAGGTGCTAGCGAGAGTGAGTGTTCTAGAAAAGCGATCGAAAGAACAAGCATGTTTTAGGGTGTTAAGACTTTGGTAAAGACCTCTCTTCAGTTCTCCTGAAAAGTTAGCACAGATAACACTTCTGATGCTTCATTATGTTTTTTACTGGTTTCCCTACCTAGAATCTACATATTATGGCTGAAATGTTAAGCACTCAAGGCAGCTCAGAAAGGAACAATCTACTCTTAGACTAAGAATGAAGAGTGTGGAGGCAAGGCACAGAGAAAATAGCAGTGAGTGGAAATTAGTGAGATTCCCATCTCCCTCAACCCCAGTTCGGGGAGCAGGCTTAGGGCCTGTCTTTGCTTATTTTTTTCATTTTAGCTGGAAGGTTCACGGTGGCCCCTGAATCTTTGGTTAGGGACCCTCTTTAGTGTGAGCTCATGTAACTATCACATCTTCTTCTACTCTTTCTTTCCCAAGTCCTGATCTCCATTACATCATCTACTGCTTTTCTCACGTTGCCCTATGATGAGATTTTTAAAAACTTTTAATGGAAATACATATACAGAAAAAGGGTAGAAATAAGAGAATTATCACAAAGTGAAAACTCCTATGTGACATTATGGATGTTAGGAGAGGGAACATTACCAGTCCCCTTGTTCCTGTTCTACCCTTCCTTCTTCCCAAAGATAACCACCATCATACCTTTTAGGACCATGAACAAGTGTTACCTGATATTAAACTTTAGATTAATGTAGTAATCATAAAGTATGGATTATGTTATTTCTAATATCTTTTGCTCTAAATTAAGTTGGGTGAGATTCATTCAAGTAGTGTTGAGGTATATTTGGTTTACTTTTATCGCTGTATGGCATTTTAGTCTATAGACGTACCACAATTTATTTAGCCATGCTTCTGTTGATGGACGCGTATTTTCTGTTTTACGTCTTTAGCTTATATGAATAATGCTGCATCTTTAGCTGGGTTATCCCAGAAGTAAACCTTAAGACTAGATTTGGGTTCAAATAGTTGATTTAGGAGTTTATAGGGAAATGGAGAAATAAGATATAGACAGGAATGAATCCAATACAGAGTATGTGGATGAGCGCCAGTGGGCCTCATTCTCCCTGGGGTCCTTTGGGAGAGAGCATAGAATGGGGGTTGGGACAGAATACCACAGCTACTCACTAGCTTGGATGGAACAGCTCTTGTTTGTCATTGGTTGACGGCTGCTCCAGGGTTTGTAACTTCAGGCCTTTCAGCTGCTCTAGGTAAGGCACAGCACGTCCCTGTGCCCAGAGAAAGCTCCCTGGCAGAGGGTCACAGATTAGGAAGCCCTTGACATGTATGAGAACAGAGTGCTAAGGGGATTTGGGAGAGGCACAGAGAGCATCTCCTACATGCTGTGACCGTTCCAATCCATGTGTGCATTTCTGGTGTGTGTGTGTAGGTGTACGAGTGTACAAATATTTGTACATGTATGCAGGAGTGAAACCGCTACGTATGTGAGCTCCAGTTGCTTTACTCCCTGAATGGTGCTGCTTTTGAACTTTAGCAGTTCTGGTGGAAATGTAGTGATATCTCAAACATTGTGCCATTAGGCTACCAGTTCCTCCTCTGTGCTGACAGAGTGTCCTGAACATTTAACTTTACGGAAATTGAGTACCTCTTGGGAAAGTATCTACTGTGTGTCCATCTCTTCACTAGATCCTAAGCCTCTCGAGGCTTAAGGACAACAATGTCTCGTTCATCTTTGTGCTCTCATGATCTAAGGCAATGCTGGGCACGTAGTAGGCATTCGCTGATTGTTTCCTAAACTCACAATTAGACTTATTAGATTGAATAGCATCATTTTGGGAACTTCAGACACATGCCAGTGACTGAGCCATACCAGAGCCCGATTCAACATCAATCTTAGGAAATGGGCTTGCACTTGTGTTTTGATAGTTTAATGTATTATAATGCAGCCAAGGTTAAAAAAACCTGTGGTTCTCAGCCAGGGGTGATTTTGCACGCCTAAAAAATATTTGGCAATGTCTGGAGACATTTTGGTTGTTATGGCTCAGGGCGGGGGCTACTGCTGGCATCTAGTGGGTAGAGGCCTGGGGCGCTGCTAACCAGTCCACAGGCACAGAACACACCCTCACAACAAACAGTTATCCGGCCCCAGATGTCAACAGTGCCAAGACTGAGAAACCCTGGTCTAGGGTAATACCTGTTTGGAGTTTTAGAAATATTTTCATAATCTCAAACCTCTTTAAAAATTGAAAACACCCATGCCAGAGAAATTCTTTATTGGTGTTTTAATGTTGAGGTTATGACTGTCTAGTCTTTTTTTTTTTTCTTCCTACAGTCATTACCAGCTTACAAAGTCCTTTCAGCCTTCTTTGAAGTCCTCTCCTTTTCATGTTCATCAACAGCTTTATTGACCCCCATCCTCACCTTCCTCTCACCTCTACCACAGACCCCATTTCATACAGATCTCCGTGATTTTCCTTTTATCCCTTTTGAAAAACCAGTCACCCTGGCTGGGTGTCTCCTTGCCGTCAATCACCTTGTAGGAAAGCAGCACTCTCTTGCGTGTCGCAGGGTAGGTGTCGTAGACCCTTTTAGAGCAGACTCACAGCAAGGAGAGCTGCTGGTGGGGAAAGCGGGAAGGGGGGTCCCTGCGGGAATTTTCTCCCCCTTTAATGTCATGTCTCTGGCACAAACCTAAGCACCCAAGAACACTGTGACTTTGCAACACAGGTTTGCAAAGGTTTTCAATTTTGTGAAAAGAAATTGTGAATTCTGAGGACAAATTTAATCTGTCCTCATGTTTTTAAAGGTGACTACGTCACGTAGTAGAACATAGATTAAAAATACGCTTCCCCGAAAACAAAGTTGGATGCAAGTATAGGACCATGACTTTGTAAAAACAGAAGGCACCCATTTCCCGTTGTCCTGCCCTTAACTCACTTCGCCTGCTGGACTCTAGTTCTAGATCCTGCAGGAGAGTGAAACGTGATATGGACGGAAGGTGTAAACGGCTGAGAAAATCCCTTCCAGAGAGGTGATAGTAAGTCAGCAGTGCGAACTATAAAAAAAAAACTCATTTGAAAAATAGTTGCAGAGCTACTATTCTGAAGAACATGATCGCGGTCGCAAGAATACTTGATAAAACGAGCTTTCCATTTTTAAGCAAACAGTATACTACTTCCTATAAAAAGCTGAACAGCAGAAATTTTATTCAGCCTTCGAGGATGAACTTCCAAAGATAAGCAAGCATGCAGGAACTGCAAGTTCTATGGGGGCAGCAAATTAATTTCTAGTCTCTTGCCTTATGCATGTCTGGACACGAATTTGACTCTTTGTGTGGTATCCTGCAAAGAGAATACAGGGAAAATCAATTACTTCTCCTCCCAGCATGCGGGTCTATTGTTACGTTGTCATGTTTTTCCTCAGCCGCCGTAGGGTAGCCGGGTCTTCGTCTTCACTGAGAGGGCTGCGTCACTGAACTCCCATATTTTAAGTGACCTTGTCAGGGCATCAAGCACTTTCACGCACTGTTAAAAATTCCAAACCCACATCTCCCTGAAAGGGTTTCTGTTCCGCTGGAAATAATTAAGGTGACAAAATTGAAAGTAATTGCTTTACGTTTTCACACCAATTTGTGCCATAATTTCTATTTTGAATTATTCTAAAGATAAGGCTGCAAAGGGTATCATAAATCTGGTTATTTTATTCCTTTTTAGAAAATATTCCTAGAAATTAATCAACCTCAGAAATCATTTTAATTCAGATGTCTTCCACTCTTCCTTCAATTGTGTTAAAAGTAATAAAGTAGATTAAAGTAACTTGCTAATAGAACTCTAACATATCCCTTATATTATAATTATATTATAGATACGTAATTATCAATGATATAATTAGACAATATAGACACATAGTATCAATAGCATTTATTATATAACATATTAATATATACTTATATATAATGTATAATTGTTATGCTTAAGTGATGTTAGGATTCTATCACCAAGTTAATTTTATCTATTACAAAATCATATATATATACATATATATATATAATTTTCTTGCATAAATTCCCACATTTCCCAGATGGTATCTCTACTGAAAAACCAGGGGTTGGAGCATTGTTATTATCCAGGACTTTACCCAAAGTCATCCTTGAAATCGATGGAGAACATGATAGTATTTGCATATCAGTATCCAAGCAGGTGTGTAATTATGAAGGAGACACAAGTGTCCTTGGGGCTCTTCCATTTCCTTTTTTTCTTCCTCTTTTTTTTTCTGAGCATGCCTACTTTTTCCCAGTACCCCAGCTCCCCATGTAGCCCTAGGCAAAACCAATTCCCATCAAAGTGTTGTACTAGATTCTGTTTAGGTTACCCCTTTCAGGGCTATTCATATTGAAAGAGATCATAGTCAGAGGACAATGTGAAAGGCCATCATGGATACATTATTGATGATGGAATCTGATATCTCAGTGGATAAAGAATTTTGTGCAGAAGGTTTGTCCGTCTTTCCTAAAATAATATCCTTTGGGGAAAAAGGAATGCTTTTGTTCCCAGATCATGTTTTACCCTCAGCCCTAAGAAAGGGGAATTTCTGCTCCTTAGTTTACAACCTTTTCCATCTTATCTTTCTCCTCCACAAGAGAGAATCTGCGGATGTGATTGGCAAAGTCCGACATTCATGGATTGTCTTTCCCTAATTGGCAGAATCGCAGCGATGAAGAGAGGCAGGAAGGTACTCTTCTCCCTCCCATGGCCAAATGATGGAGGGACCAACCTCTCATGGCCGGCCTGGGCCATCTTCATGCCCATGTTTGCACTTCTGGTCTCCAGGCTATGCAGACCCGGTGGCCTTTCCTAGCAGCTCTGACCCTCCTCCAAACTCTCTCTTCCCCCTGTGTGGGGCAGGGAGGGGTGGGGTGGGGGAAAAAAAAATCCTCATGCAAATGGATATTTGGATAAGTAGGCTTGGAATCTGCTCTAAAGATCCGGCTATTTAGAGAGGGTTTGTGGGAAACCAAAGCCTTTTTTCTGCTTCTGGCCTCTGCCTAGTATTCTAGCTATAATATCAGAGCAGTCTTGTAGGGAGAGGGGTGTGGGAAGGAGATCAAGCACTTGCTCACTTATTAACAAAAATGGAAGTTTGTTTCCTCTTAGCTGTTGATCCTTATGTGTTAGAACCCAGGAGAAGAAAAGGAGAAAGTAGGATTTGGCACAGTTAATGACCCATTTTCCCTGTTAGTTTTTAGCTTATGACATATCTTAAAGAAAGGGCAGAGAGCAATAAAGAGAGGGGAATGAATCTCAATTATTGGAAAAATGGTTTAATGGCGGCGTTCAAATGTTAAATGTTTGTTTTCTTTCAAATGCAGTTACAGGGCACATGCACCTGTGCTAGGGGAAAAACAGCAGGGAAACATTATAGAGGAAGCTGAGACAATGGGAAGGGAGGTGATGAATACTGGTTGATCTATTTTTTCCCTGAAACTGGATAGTGACCGCTGTTTTCACCTTAATTCTGGCTCTCATTACAATATGTACAAGATGAACAGCACCTCGTGTGATATCTGGCGCACACAGGGAGCGCTACATGATAGAAAACCGTTACTGTTACTATGGACTATTGTAATCGCCTCCTAGTTGATTTTCTATCGTGGTCTCTCCCCTTTTTCCTGGTTCACACTCCTCTTACAAGGTCTTTAAGGCATCACAACCACCAGTAACCCATCACTCCATGGCATGAAGGCCTAAATGGCTTTCCTGTTGCATCCAGCAACACAGATGGAATTTTATTTAGTTCCTTTTGGGGTAAAAACGAATGTTCTAAGAAAAAAAAGTTCTGTGATCAAGTAATAAGCCAGGTTAACATAGCTAAAGAGATTTCATTACTAGATGCAAGAGTCAGTTCTTAGAGCATCTAACTTGTGAATCTGTTTCAAGAATCATCCAGAGATGGATATGGTATATAGCCTTTCCCCAAGTTTTGGACTTCCAAACTCTGTTTCATTTACTTTATTGAAGGATACCTAACATCTTGTGTATTGGTGTATCTTGGAACTATACCCTACAGAGTAAAGTATCACACTGAATTCCACAGTCCTGCAGAATCCAGTCTGCCTCGCCGTTTGTATCTTTCACTTTATCCCTTCACAACCCGGAAGAAATCCTAACAGCCCGCTTCCTCTTTGCCATGATGCAGCCTGCAATTTTCCACCTGTGCAGCTTAACTCACCCGTCCCTGTGCTTCATATGCCCTTTGTTACCCGTAAGTGCCTGTAAAATTGCTCACGTCCTTCAAGGCCAGCACAAATATTGCGTCAGCTGCCCTTTGCTGGATCGTAGCCGAAAGTGTAATTCCTCTCTGTGACGTATAATGTTCCTTTTCTTTGGAACTTATCATCTTTCTCTCACATATAAAATTTCTTTCTGTCTCTCTCTTCCATTACTATCTTATGACTATGTTCTGAGCTCCTCAAGGGCAGAAACCAAACTTTAGTAACTTTCAAACAGGAATTGTAACCTGAGATCTATAGGCTAAGATCAGCCTGAGAAATACATCGTATTTGTCTTTCACTGTATTTTCAAAACACCTGAATTAGCATCCTGTATTAAAATATTGAGAGAAAAGTTTAGATTTTTTTCATCTCTTGAAACAGAGAAAGACCAGGCAACCCTGGGCCTTAATGAGAAAACAGTAATGGTTGGCGGGAGTTGCAGTTCAAATACATACTTGAAGTATTTGAACTTCCACCCCTCAAACAATGCCTAATACAGAATAGGTTCTTGAAAAACAGTTGTTTTAAGCCAGGTGTAATTACCTCAACACCTATCAAGGGAAAGGGAAAAGGTACTATTAAGTTAGAAAGAAAATTGTAGATTTTCAAATTTGATTTTCTTTTCAAAGTGAGGAGAGAGGGAGCAAATGAAGGAACTATGTGGGTGGAGAATGATGCTTGACCATATGTGAACTCTCTTCTGGGATTCCAGAGCCCATGGGTACACCTCTAGCAGAGAATGATTCACAGTCAATAAGTTGTTTATTTGCTCAGGGGCCCCCGTCTATACTGAGAGCCCCACGTGAACTGGGGCTGTGTCATGCCTCATTTTTCCCTGGAGCCTGCCTGCCTACATTGGAATCTTGGTTTCATCACTTACTGGTTACTTCACTTACTCGTGTTTCAGTGACCCACAGGATTCCTGGGAGCATTATTGATAGTACTTGGGACAGTGTCTAGTGTATAGACAGGCTCCATAACTCTAGGCTTGTTTATTAGAGTGTCTGCCCTCTGCTAGGTAGTCAACAAATGTTTGTTAAATGAACGAATGAACGAATGAATGAGTGAGTGGATCAGTGTCCGCCATTGTATAGCCACTGTGTTGTCAGCCAGCTGGTTCTCTGAGCCTTAGTGGATGGCTTAGGTCTGTTCCAGTAATTATGATAGGAACCATAGCTAATCTAAGAACCATAGTTCTTTAGATTGCAGACTGCATTGACCTAAATTAGACTAAAACCACCTACGTGTTTATAGCATAATCTGTTTCTTTCTAGTTAAAAAACACTTTGCTCTTTATTCAGCCTGATACCATTGAGTATATTATCTGTAATATTGTCCTCCTTTCCAACTTTGCAAATTGCTTATGAATTAGCTGAATCCCACCCTACCCCCCTGAAACCTTACCTACCTCTGTTAGAACTGGGTGTCAAGACACACACACACACACACACACACACACACACACACCACACACACATACCCCACACACACACAAAGATAGAAGTAGTGAAGAGATGTTAGACCTCATCTGCAGGACATAATTTTCGCTGTGGAAATGAGGAAGAAAGAGCCCATAACTTCGTCCCTCCGCACCTCTGTAGACTTTTTGCTAGAAGGTGGGCATTGAGGATGTTGAAGAAGAAAGAGCCTGGGAGGCTTGAAGCATCTGCTTTGGAGAGTTTGTTCTGGTTCTGCTTTCCTATCTGTCCTTTTCTTTCAGAGAACCTATAAAATTTTTGATAGCAGGGATTTTTGTCTTATTAATTGTTAAAACCTTTGTACCTAGCACTTAAAAATCTGTTCCAGAGGAATGGATAAAGGAACCAGGAAAAGAAAGAAAGAATGAATAATATGAGGTAGAAAGCAAGGGACCTCCCCAAACACCAGCGGATAAGTTGATAAAATCCTTATAAACATATATGGCAATAGTATATATTATTACAGTATATGATTATGGTGCTATAAATATGGTCACAACACTCTGAAGAAACTGTATATTTAGCGTTAACGCTTCAGAGCTTTCCTCTGAATACTGAAAAATGTTTGGAAATGAAGTCGATTTTCTGCTTGAATAAGGTACTTAATATGTAGTACCTAATGAATTTTTTGCAAAAACCCAATTTAAGGTTTTAATTCATTTCCGTTATCTATTTTAAGATAATGACTTAGAGAGACGGTAACACCGCCTCGCCTCTCCACGCAAGACCAAGGCTGAGATGCAGATGGAAATCGGAGAGCCCTTGGCCACGCCCTAAATGCAGGTCTGGTCTATTCCCACCAGGACTAGCCACACTCATAGCTATTTCTAGGCATTGGCATTGAATGCCCATTGAATTGTGACTACCTAGTTTTCTTTCCCACAACATTTATACCCTTTCCATGTGTTATGAGCCAGAAACCTTCTCCACATCAAAACTTCCCCCCAGAAAGGGTGTGATGATTGGTTACAGAGACTGGAGTATAAATTGAAATCACTATAAGAGTTCGATCATATGTCCATTTTGTAAAAGTCTGCAATCATATTGTAGGAGATGAAGGCTTTGTTCTAGTTAATGGGATCGAATATGGTCATCTGGGAATATAATTTTTGGAAGGGTGGGGAAAATAAATTCGGGGGCAGTGGGGACTCTTTCTTATCTCCAGGTTTACCTAGAGTTTGGCAGATCCCACTTTACTTTGATTTCAGAGTACCTTCTGCGGAGCGTGGAGTGGAAAGGGATTTGTGTGTGTGTGTATGTGGGTTTGCTTTGTTTTTTGTTTGCGTTGTCTTTTACTCTCTTTTGGCTTTGACTATTTTCACTATAGCGAGTGCTTTCCACTGCAGAGTTAATGACAGACAGCTTTGGAAGGAGGTGGCGATGACTTGTGCTTTTGCCATTCACGGGCTAGAACACTATACACCTTTGATCAAAGGCCTCTGAGTAATTGCACGGCAGAAATTGCAGTTTGGAGGCGAGTTCATTGTCTGGTTGCTTATCATAGCCATTGTGATGTGTCTGTAGCCCTGGGCCTGCTGGGCAGCCCGGTATCAGCTTCACCTCAGCCCCTCCATCTCTGATTGCTGCTGCTACAGTGGTCAGTTTTCAATACTTTTCTTCAAACAGGTTCAAAATTGTCCTTGGAGCGTTTCTTTTGCTGGCTTTCGGGTGTATGATTGTCCTTAAATGTACTATATGGTAACTCATTTGAAGCTCAAGCAAGAAGCAATAGCGTTTTCAAGGTAGCAACTGGAATGAATGTAAAGTCCTTTTTTTTCCCCCCCAAAGCTTCACTTGATAATGTATGATTTGAGAGAGAAGAAATCTGCAAAAACTTTGTTGCAGGAATAAAGGGGAGAGTTGGAAGACTATTTTTTTCCTGAGATTTACTGCTTCCCACACATGCATAAAGACATACAAACAATGACAGCTATTACTCTCTTTTTCATTTTCATCCTATGAATTCGTCAGGTGTCTCTGGCTGTGATAATTGCCACAGAAAGTGAAGTCTTCTTTCTAGTGGAGTAGTTAGAGCTACTGGAGCAGGCTCGGCAGGGATACAGTTTGCAGGCAGATACATCGTACAGCAATGAAGTTGGAGACAGATGTTTTGGGGTCACTGTGTGGTGGCTGGGGGATCCCCTACGGCGTCTTTGCCCAGTACCCATCAGAGGTCTGGTCAACGAGATAGCAATTTGGTGCCAGGAAGAGAAGCTCACGGTCAAAAGCATACATCTGCATGTCCAGGAAGCTGACCACATCGTGCGGCATTGCTGGGTCAGACCTTCCTCTTTTATTGCTAATTGTTGTGTCTAGTTTCTGGATTGTAGGTGCTGCTGGGAAGTGACCACGGCTGCAAGCTTCTTCTGGACATTGAGGCATTTGGCAGACATGCATCTTCTTTTACTGAATAATAAATGCCCTTGTTCTAGTACCTTCTCAACAGTTCCTTCTTATACTCACGTAAGGAAGGAATCATAAATTATATTTATGACTACTGCTGCGTATGCATCTATCTGAGTTGTGCTAGGTATCCACTCTTGTGCTTTCCATACATCATCTCATTTAATTTAACCCAATAAAGTGGGTCCTTATTGATATTTACAGATGAGGGAAGTGAGCGTGAAAGAGGTTGAGTCATGAGACTAGTATGTGAATGACTGAGAACCGAACCCTGGTCTGTATGACTCCAGCACCTGCGTTGTGAACTATGGTCTATGCTATCTTGGCTCCGCAGTCCAGTTTACATATTTGATCACGGTGCTTCCATAAACATTGAGTTCATCTACCGTGATTTTCACATGCTGATTTAGTTGTCTTGAAGGCAGAAACCATGTCTCATTCATCCTTACTATTTAGCACAGTAAGAGACACATAGTGAGCATTTCAATCATTGCTAAATGAATGATTAGGAATGACAACCAGGGCTTTTAGGCAAAATAAGCAAACACCTTCAGAGTGTGATTTGAAAATTTCTATAAATGGGACATTTGAGGAGGAATTCATTTTTCTCCTGTCACCATGGAAAGCAGTGATCCAGACTAGAAATACCGCAGTCTGCAGTATGAGAGAATGTCTAAGGAGACAGCCGTGTGGTGTGTGTGTGTGTGTGTGTGTGTGTGTGTGTGTGTGTGTGTGTGTGAAGAGGTCAGACAGACAGTGCAGAGGTGACGGCCAGCAGGGTCTGGGATATATGTGTGACGTCGAATGAAGGGACGGGGAAAGGCACACAGAGATGTGCTGTGTTAGTTCATTTCTGCTCCATCATAACCCTATGAGGTATATATTATGATCTCATTTCATATGAGATGAGTTAATTGAGACACATAGAGACTAAATAACGCCAGTGAACAGCGCAATCCAATGGCACGACTGCTTACTTGGGGGTCTCTGATTCTGAAGCCGTACTCTTCATATAACACAGAGGGGCTGTGTGTGTGTGTGTGTGTGTGTGTGTGTGTGTGTGTGTTTAGTGCATGGTCTGCGTCAGTAGATCCAAATTCCCTTTCTGGCTCAAGGCTGCATACCGGATAGTTGCTTTTGTGGTATAAATGTCTCTGGATAGATTTAGTGTTATTGCTTTGAGCTTCTCATTCATTAATAACTTCTGAGACCATATTTGTGAGTTTTAATTGTGAGCAATTAAAAAATGGCTTCTTTTTATTTAGGGTGAAGGGAGAGGTTTGGAAACTTTAAAAGACCCTGAATTCAGGCTTCCCTGGTGGCGCAGTGGTTGAGAGTCCGCCTGCAGACCCTGAATTCTCTCCATCTTCCCTGATTCACATGCATTAATTCTTTGACTTCTAGGAGCAACCCGTGAGGCGGGTTCCATTACTATTCCATTTACTAAAGCAGCTCAGAAAGACTACATTTATGGACTTCCAGGGAAGGAGCCTTTTCAGCCTAGTAAGTGACTTTCCACACTTTAGTTGAGACCACCTCCATCCCTTCGCCACCCCAATCCATTCTCCACACTGTGGCAAGAACAATCTTCCTAGAACCATATTTGCTAGGTCCCCTCTTGATCAAAACCTTTCAGTGGGCTTTTGCCTTCATGAAAAATAGTTCGAACTCCTCAACAAGAGCCTCGATGCCTTTGACAATGCGATCCTTTTACTTCTCTAACAGATGCTTAACTCTTCCCTCCCCCTCTTTCCTCCTCCCCGTGTGTCCCCACTACTTCTGTCCCAGACTATCCTTCTCAAGCTCTGTGCTCTGTGAGTACCGAATCATTTTGCACTCCCTGAAAGTTCCACGTTCTTGCGTTTTTTTTCCTTTGCACATGTAATTTCCTTAACCTGACTCCCTCTTACTAATCCTTATTTATGTCTCAAGACATGTATTATTTTTTGCGCCCCCCCCAAATTAGGATATGTGACACTCCTTTATATCCTCATAGTATGTGATTCTAACTTGAATTGATTCATGTATTTGTCTAGCACCCAGCAGATGCTAAGTCTAAATGTGTGGACAACATGCCTACGATCCTTGCCTCCATGGAGATTATCCTAGTGGGTTACAAACAAACAACCAAACACATACTCTAACTTCAAATTGTGATCAGTAAGTGTTATGACAAAAAGTCAAGCAAGGTAATGGAGTAGAGAATGACGGGCCATGATGGTTGGGAGGATTCTTCAGGGAAGTAGCATTTGAGTTGAGCTCGAAGACAGGAAGGAGTTAGACATTCGAGGCTCTGGAGGAAGAATATTGTAGATTGAAGGAGCCGAAAATACAGTTTCTAAGGTTGGAACACACTTGGAGTGTTTGATGGACAAAAGAAAGCCAGTGTGGTTCATGCAGAGAGAATAAAAAAAAAGTGGTGCAAGATATGAAGTTGGCATGGCAGGCATGGGACTGGATCCTATAGGGGCTTATGGACCCCGGTAATGTATTTAGATTTTATTCTATCATCAATGAAAAGTGTTCAGAGGATATTCTGATTAGAGTTACATTTTTAACAGCTCACTCTGGCTACTATGTGGAGAATGAACTCTAAGAGCATAAGATTGGAGACAAGGAAAACCATTAAGCTCCAGTTTCAGGGATCAAAGCAAGAGATGAAGATGGATGGCTTGGAAGAGGAGTACAGACAGTAAGAAGTGGTCAGATTTAGGAAATATCTTTTGAAGTGGCACCATGAACTGAACATTGGGAATGAGGAAAAGAGTCAATCTTTGATTGGCTATAAAATTTTATTTAAATAAACAGATGATGGTACCATTAACTGAAATTGGTAAAGGAGTGGTTTTGCGTGTGTGTGTGTGTGTGTGTGTGTGTGTGTGTGTGTGTGTGTGTTTTGGTGCAGGGAGGAGAGGTGAAAATAAAGACCTTTGAGTTGGATATGCTAAACTTGAGATATTTTTTGGCTATCCAAGATGAGATGTCAAAGAAGTCATTAAATATACAGTTCCATATACCAGCAGAAAGGTCACGGATGGAGAAAATTCATTTATGAATCATCATTACATGATGTTCAATGTTAGGGATTTGATGAGATAACTATACAGAGAGGATTGGTAGGATGGAGCTTCTGGGCATCCCAATATTTGGAGTCTGGACACAAGATGAGGAGAGGAAGCCTGCCAAGGAGACTGAGAGAGAAGGGCCAAGGAGGAAGGAGAAGACAAAGTGGGTATGGAATCATGGAAGTCATAGAAGAATCGTGTTGTGAACAGAAATAGAAGCCATAGAAGCCTCAACAGGAATGAATAAGTGAAAGATTAATTGTGTCCAAAGTAGAGTAGATTTATCACGCTGTATTGTAGTCACCTCTTTACTCGTGTGTATTCGCCAAAAGATTCTAACTTTCTTGAGGGTAGACATTGACACCTTTCTAGCCTCAATGTGTAGGTACCGGGCCTAACATGTACTGGATGCTTATTAAATATTTACTGAGTGGACAAATGAACACCAAAGCCTAACAAGACAACAGCTGAACTCTGACTAGGCTCAGGAAATCTGAGAAATATTTGCTGTTCCTTGCACTGACCTCCAGCCCAAGTTACACTTTAAATTTTCTGTAAAGGTTAACATAAAGAGAAATCAGAAGCAGGCCCCAGAGAGCTCATTGAATAAGATTCATTAAAAAATGATGGACAGCATGACAGGTTATACCATACAGGAGGGAGTTGGGGAGAATGACTGAGCTATATTTCGAGGTAATTTTATATTCATAAATAAGATTGGAATTGTAGCTCTCCTTTGATATGCCTCACTGAAAGTGAAAAGGTAGAACTGAGTATTTCCCCACGGGAAATCTAAAACTGAATATAGCATAGATGGTAATAGTGTTTTTGCTTAATTTTCAATAATGTATCATTTTATAATTTAGTAACAGTCCTAGGGAAATACATTAGAGGGGACACACAGAGCATTTAGGGTTCCTTGGAGAAAGGTATTCATAAGTTTAAAATTATTGTGATAATTATTGGGTAAGAAGGAAACTTAAAGCTACATCTGATCTACACCTTGACAAGCTTCATTTCTTATGAGCTCTACCTACATTTCCAAATTGGAGAGAAGAATGAGATATTTTTTCTTTTTGTTTGTTTTTTAACATCTTTATTGGAATATAATTGCTTTACAATGGGGTGTTAGTTTCTGCTTTATAACAAAGTGAATCAGCTCTACATATACATATATCCCCATATCCCCTCCTTCTTGCGTCTCCTTCCCACCCTCCCTATCCCACCCCTCTAGGTGGTTACAAAGCACCGAGCTGATCTCCCTGTGCTATGCGGCTGCTTCCTACTAGCTATCTGTTTTACATTTGGTAGTATATATAACTCATTTTTTTAAAAAATTGTTACGATACCAGCTAACTTTTTGTGTTTGTTTTTCCTTCAAGAATTTCTTCATCCTATTTCTCAGTATTAGAGTAAGTCAGGTCTGCTTCTGTGCCTTTTCCTCTTTCCTCTACATTGTTTTCCCTAAGCTGTCTTATCTGTTTCCTGTCAGTTTAAATATGCCGATGATTCCCAAATTTGTCTCTAATTCAGAAATGGCCTCTGAAATAGATACCTTCAAATCCTACTGCTTACCAGCCTGTGTATTTTTTTTTTTTTTTTTTTTTTTTTTTTTTGGACCCCTGCATCGGCAGGTGGACTCTCAACCACTGCGCCACCAGGAAAGCCCTAGCTTGTGTATTCTTGAAGGTAAAAATCGATGTCTGTTTTATCCATCAGTGTGTCCAAGAGTGTTTGATACTTAGTAAGCTTCAAGAAATGTTTGTGAAAAAGCAGTATTAATGATGTGATGGGGAAGCATTGTACTTTTCTTTATTTGCCCCATTACTTATTGAAAGCTGCTGTCTTTACTGGAGTGCCCACTCCCCACATCCTGCTTGTCTTTCAAAGCTCACTTCAAAATTCTGCATCCTCCACGAGGTAGTGTATCTATTCAGCTAGAAGGGACTTAAATCCCTTCTACGTTCTCATGAAACTTTATCTGGCCTTTCCCATGGTATTTAGCCACGGATGAATTAATGCATGAAAAACAGAATCGAAAAATTTCAATGCTGAACCTACGTGTGATGAAAACGCAAGATTTTCTCCTCACTGCCTCAGTCTGGAACCTTTTCACTGTGCTGGATCATTTCAACTTTTAATTTTTGTTCTTCTCTAACATGAGTCGGCAGTAGATAGAGACTGAGAGTTGGTTTCTGTTTGTGAGGAGATCGGGTCACCTCTGACTAGAGAGACATTTTATTCTGAATTAGCCCAGGACAGTCCCAGATTATGCACGTTGCTCTGCTGTAATTATTCGCAGTGCTCTCTTTCACTCTCAGAAGTGTCTGTGTTGAACGATAAAGTGTATATTCACCCAGCTTATAAGGGTGTAGAAAAGCACAGCTCTTGACAAATTTCAAAGTGCTTCGTGTACGGAAAAAAAAGGAGAATAGTAATGTGGAATTCTGTAAAACATAAATAATTTCCCCAGAATCTGCATTTGCACGTGATGGTGGAAACTTGACTGTCCTTATATCCTTTTGCATAAGGGAGGTCCTGTTTATTTTCTTAGGGTCAATTTTGCTTATTACAACCTGTAATGTTACATTTGAATAGGGAATATAGCTCAAATTCAAACATACCAACCAATGGTTGTCTCTTACGGGGTGTTGAAACAATCCTCAAAGGAGGCCATTGGCACCTGAATACAACTGAGAGATGCCCCACAGATGATCCCCCATATACATCTCATCTCCCTAATTGGTCTTATCCTATATAAGGCTTTTGAAGCATTTTCCGAACTGCAGGCAAGTTCCTAAAAGGATATACACGTTTTGTCCAGCAGATGGTGTGTTTGCAGCAAATTGTCATTTTCTCCCTCCTCCCCACCCGCCCCCCCCACAAGGAAAATA
>NW_020172592.1:6486186-6505585 GCF_003031525.2 Neophocaena asiaeorientalis asiaeorientalis
ACCACCAGGTTTCTGCCAGAACCTGCCATATTCAGGGTGATGTATGATGCTGTTAAAATAAAATATAAAGGTTAGAGAAAGATCAGTAATAAGTCCTAAACTGAACATAGATTTCAAGAAACAACCTCTAAGAGACTCTAGAAATTAATAGTCCATAATATGATGAAAAAGCCTAGCTGACATCAAAGGAACCTCTTGCCTTCTTTTTAAAGAATTCTGTTTAATGCATAATTCACTGAGCCCATGAAACATTCTGGGAAGCTTTTGGATGGATATCAGCCTTTTAATTCAAAATGATGCACTCTGGGAAATGGCTGGCACCGAAGGTGGCAAGACTACTAGGTAATTTACACCAGCGATCGAATTGCAATTACAAAGGAGATTAAAACATGACTTTAAACTGCCTAACTCCACCCTCAGGGCTACTTGCTGTTTGGTAAACATGGCAAGGGAGGCTGTAATTAAAAATTCCAACTCTCTTCAGCTTTGTTAGGGTGACACTATGAAATTCCAAGGGAAAGGGAAGAACATTTCATTTCAAGTAGTCCTTGGAGGGTAGCTTTGTATCTTCAGGAAGGTGTATATCTTCTGATATTATCTACCCCATCCTCTACTAGTTGTTTTTTGAAGTTTATATTACTCGTTTCTTTAAGAATAACTTGAAAGCTTTTCAAATCTGGAGACGATATAGAGGGGACGAGTACATTCAGACTGTGACAGGGACGCAGCCATGTAATTTGAGGTGCTAACACCTAGGCACGCATGGGCTTTATAAAAAAATCACTGTCATTTGTGCACATCTTTTGATTATGCTTAGATGGTTTATAGTCTACTTTCCCCTGAGGAGCTTTAAAAAGCTATCTGGTCTGGATTTGGGGGGAAGCCCAAAGTAGAGGGCTAGGCAAAATGATTCAGTGGGGAAGGTAATCCTCGCTTTCTCCTCCCTCCTGGGTACCAATTCCTTTAGATCCCCTCTCCATATACATTCCTTCAGGATCTTGCCCTCAGCAGCTCACACACAACTAGGGTTCTAGCTGATAAAATGCCATATCTCTTGGGAGGTCTTCAATTGCCAAAGTATTTTCCTCAATAGAGGAATGAAGTTAACATGATGGTGCTGCCAGAGTCTTGGCCAGTAGGACATGTCCATCCACATCCTACCTAACATTTGGAACTTTAGTAGGGACCAAGATGTGGCCTACTAAATAACAGCACATCTGTTTATTTGTTCTGCACTTTCAGTGCTTAACTCATGCTTTATTAATGTCTTTGATTTCAACCAAGCCAATGTGCTAAGCTGACCCCAAATGAACGGCCACTTGAATGTTAACAATGCTTGAAAAAGGAGGTTGACTAAAAATTCAGTTGGCGTTATCTGAACCCTGAGGTAAATAACTGATTAAACGATGAGGATATAAAGGACTCACATTTAGCTCTGTTTCCTTGTAGGAACTTGCCGGACTCTAAGCAGACTTGAGAGATTAAGATATTTTGGATGAATCCCAAGATATTTCATTTCTAAAGACCCAGGAAGCTGGAAAAGTGTTTTCAGAGACTCTCAGAAACATAATTAATTACTGAGTTAGGCCCTTAGAGACAGGAACTGCTTCAAGCCTGATATGGACCTTTTATCTAGTTAATTAGCTTTATGGGGAGAATTTTGCACATTTAGCAGATGAGTAGAAATTTTTATGACTTGAAACACAATATAATTTATTTTTATGTTGTATTTTTGAATTAGGGGGAAAAAATGAAAATAATCTCAGAACTTGGAAATAACTCAAGAAGTTCTGATAATAATGAGGGCCACTGTGATTAGACTTCATTCTGTCAACCAAATTGTATCTCCAAAGGAAAGTAAAACTTTTAGTGCCCTTCAGATGGACCAAATCATTCAAGATAAGGGGGTTTTAGTGTTACTCAGAAATTTATTTTTTCATCGTGTACAGCAAACTGGTTCTCTATAATATGAAAATATATGAATATTATATTCTCTGTAATATAACTAGACTCCCAAAAGCTGTCCATAAATCCTTTGTTCCTAAGTCCAAAGTGACTGAGGGGAGTTTATACCTACAGTCCCATCATTTTTACTAAACATATGAAGTGGTAAAATGGGCATATTATTCTCTTCCCAAATAGACCGATTTTTCTGCACCGGAAATCTGCTGGGATGGAATTATCCTTGATGTTCCCTGCGAATGCTCTGGGGATCTTCTCAGCAGCTATATTCTCCCTCACAACTTGAATGCTCACTTTGATTCTGTTTAGATTCACATGGGCTTTGAAACCAACGAACCACCTGTGACTTGGGACGGAAGTTTCAACAGCAATGCTTTTATGAAGAGTCAGTTTTTGGTACTTGATCAGAAGCTTAACATCTTTTTTACAAATCGTCACAAGGTTAATAGGCATCAGAGATAAATTACCGATTCTGTAGCCCCGCACTCCAGAGTTTCCCCTCTTTGGTCGGTTGCTTCTCCTTGTCTCTTGATGCACCACTGCATCAGCACAAGGACGTGGGCTTCCCCACGTTCTGAGTCATTCTGTCTGTGAGAGTCAGCAGAACTTGATCAGGGATGCTTGATCTCATATGTGCATTGCAAAACTGGTCACTTTTCTCAACACTTAAAAAAATGATCTCACATCTCTTTTCTCTTACAAATATGTCTCCTTACTAGCTGTTAACATGCTTGCTACTTTTAACCTTTCAAAATGGGGTAAACGCTTTTCATGAAGACACTTCAAAGTAACAAAGTACCGTGGTTGTGGACATGATGGCCACGTGCAACTGCTCATGCCCTCATTCGATGGTGATAGAGTGGGTAGAATTTTTATTCCAGATCATAACTTCGCTAATCTGAATAAAAATTAAGAAGTTTAAAATCTGTAAGTAAGGAAGCTCCTATTATATGTGTCCTATATTATATATCAGTGGAATATATATTTATTATAGAAACTTTCTATTATTGATTGAAATATGTCTCTGGTTTTCTCGTCTACCACACGAGTACAGTGAACTGAGGAGAAGGAAGGGACAGGAAGCAGGCTATCAGAGGGGCGTCAGGGTTCCTAGAGCTTTCTGGATTCAGTCCAGGTGACTCCACTTTTATCTGTCTTCAATATTGTATTTCTTAGTATAATACCGTTTAAGAAACAGGGGAATTTTTTTAAAAGAGCTTGAAAACTTTGAGTAATCTCGACGGTTCCATCCCATTTTGCTAAAAGAATCCGCTCAATGGGAGTTCTCTGGAAGCCTCCCAGCATGTGGGATCAGATGGGTGTGAGGTAGCATCAAGAACATCCTTCAGAGTTTTTGCCTATTTTGCCTCGTATTTGCCATGGAGGCATCAGGTAGGTAGAAGAGTATCATCTAAACTGCTGAATCTCTCTCACTAATCTACCTTCAGCAGTCCCTGGAGATGACACTTCCTGGAAAGTGGAGACCACGCAGGAAGGGAAAATCAAATACCTAGGCTAGGGAAACAAAAAATGGTTCATAGAATGATTTAGTTGCTTTTATTTGTTCTTTTAGGACAAGTTAAAAATGTCTTAAAGTTCAAAAGTTGATTTTTTATTTTAGCAATCTGAAAAAAAATTGAAGACATAAAGCTACATGGTTTTTTTTTCCAGCTTTTCAGTAAATTTACTGTTGCCCCTGACCATGAACGTTTACTCTAATGATGGCTTATAAAGCAATCAGATGGCACCTCATGTGCTATAAACAAAAATTTATGGTTGAAATGAGTTGCTGTCAATTCCTGGTCTGCCTTCTCTACTTCTTACCTGCTGTTTCCCTTATGGTGAAATTCACATGAAAATGGATATTCTGGGCAATTTTATTTTGAACTCCAAACAAACAGGAAAAATGACACACTGGCCAGGGTCGATTAAAGATACTCCCACAGGATGAGAAACAGTATTGACTCGATGAAATTTTGATGAAGTGGGGAAAATGATCCATTGTTTCAGTGGTAGTAAAAGATAAAATAAAACTATTCTGTGGTGATTTTGTGAAAAAAACATGAGAACTTATTCCAATGGGTGTATGTGTGTGTGATATGTGTGTGTGTGTGTGTGTGTGTGTGTGTGTGTGTGTGTGTGTGAGAGAGAGAGAGAGAGGGGGAGGGAGAGAGAGAGGGAGAGAAATGAGGGTTTTAATTAAAATTTTCTTTTAAAAAAAGAAGGTTCTTTTCAAGAAAGATTCTTTTATTTGATATATGACATAACTGAGGACCAGAGAGCTTGGATAACTTGCTTCAGGGCTGGTTAATGTCACAACTTGGGGCAGACCTCACATCTCCTGATTCTCTGTTCAGTGTATTTCATTTATATCACAATACTTGATTATGTGCAGTTAACCTTCAATTAGGGTTACCTTCTAGACAAAGTTATTAAGAAAAAATTGGCTTCGGGAAAGAAGACATTTCCAAACTTACAGAGGGAATATTTTCAGTCAACACATTATGTGAAGTGGTTTCCAGTTTGGAGGAACCAAGCAAGATTACCTTGTCATTATCAGTGAAGCAGAACCAGAATATGAAACTCTTGATGACACAGGATACATCAACAATGTTTTTCTTCATGATAAAAGCAGTATTTATCAATTTCTAGCAGAATGTCATTTTTGAAATTTCACTTTATACCAATGTTGCTCTTGAAAGCAAAGTGTGTGCTTGCTAGGTCCCTGAATGTTGATGATGACCACAGTCATATAAGGAGTTTCAGGTTTTTTTTCTTAAGAAACATTGAGCAGAAGTTTCTAGTATCTTGACCTTTTGACAAGGAGTGAGACTGAATAAACCATCACAGGCCATAATCTATGCAGTTTTCCCCAGAATAGAAAATCCAAGGTCATCACAAACCAAAGAGCAAGAGATTCCATCCTTGGGTGAGAAGGCAATGGCTTTAGCTTGGGGATTTTTAAGGTGTCTTACATATTACACTTGTGCAAATATTTACCCAATTTTAAAATGTCTTACTCTTCAAGTTCCTCTTGAGAGGGCTTTCTTGAGCTAATCCTCTTTTCTCAATCCCCAGTTGAAATTTGCATTACCTTCCACTGTGTTTAATAAGCACAGTTCATTTGCAAACGGTACAAAACTCAAATGAGATACTATATGTACAAGTATGTTTTTAAAATGTAAAGTACCAAACAGATGATTTTATTGCCTTAATACTTATAGCCTTTACTGTATCCTGCCTTCACGTTATGTTCCAAGATATATGCTTGCCTCTTGCAGCTGATTAGTGGTTGTTCAAGGGTAGTAATCACATCTTTTTATTTGTCCCCTTTCCAGTGTCTGACGTAAGAAAGATGCTTCAATAATTGTAGTAGAAGTGACTTAATACTTTGATCAATGAAGCCCGTAACATTTTATGATGGTCCTATCATTAATAATAAATATTATGGGGACAGAAGTAGGCCACCTTACTATCACCGTTATGCACAGGAAGTGCAAGAGGCCAGAACAATTTGAGGATTGACTCGAGTCGCACAATTGGAGTGGGGGCCTTGTGCTGTGGGGAAGACAGGTTTGCAGAGAAAAGAATATCCTCTTATCACCATGACATCCAGGGCTAAGCAAGCATTGCTCTGTGATTTTTTTCTTTTTGTAGATATGATCAACCGTTGTATGGTAGGAAGTCTGGCTGGAGAGAGCACAAATTTCTGTAGAAACACGTTGTTATTTGGGTAAGTACTTTTGTCCAGTTTTGAGTCTGGAGTATAAAAATCACAACTTAATATGAAAAGTAAATTCATCTGTGCTTTGTTGGTAGTGTACAATAGAATGGATTCTGGTTCTAGTTGAGTACTTTGAAGATTTTAACAAAAGGTTTACTCTTGTGAAATTAAAATGTCTTAGAATCTTCCGAATTTATAGAAGATAGGTATTAGGATACCAACCCTGACAGGCCTCTTTAAATTTCTTTATTAGCTTTTCGGATGGGTAATCATACTTTTAAAATGTGCTCTCTTCTAAATCTTCTCTATGGCTCCTGTCACCTCTCTCAGAGCCTCCTGATGGCTTCTAATCTAACTCAGAGTAAAAGCCAAAATCCTTAAAAGGTCCTCCAGAATCTGGACCCCGCTGGCTCTCTGACCTCACCTCCTCTACTTCTGTGCTAACTCCACCCACAGCCACCCCGGCTTCGGTTTCCTTGCCTTCTTTGAATACTTCAAGCAGACTCTCGCCTCAGGCTTTGTTATTTGCTTCCTGGGAATGCTCTCCCCCGTGTGTCCACATGGCTTGCTCCCCTGCTTCCAGGTCCTACATGAAGTTTCCCCTGACCACCCACCTTATATAAAACAGCAACTACCCCCTCACACGACTGGGATTCCATAGTCCCCTAGCCTTGCTTGATTTTCCTCCATGTGACATGCTGTGTATTTGCTAGCTTATTTATGGAACATCAGCTCTACAAGGGTAGGGCTTTTGTTAGGTTTCATTGCTTGATTCCTAGTTTCATTGCTTGATTCCTAGCGTCTGGAGCTGGGACTGATGTACAGAAGGTCAGCAATTAATACTGAATGACTACATGAAACTGACCTGGTGTTTTGAAGTCCACTTCCTTCAGGAAGTCTTCCCAGTGTGAGTGGAATGTGGATTGCCATCCTCTTTAACTACAACCCCAGCTTTTAATCCTCCCAGATGCAGGAACACCTTACTCATATGAAAGGTCAAGGACAAAAATGCCATATATCTGCTAGTTCTGTTTGGCATGTAACACATCTGTAGTGTTTCTAAAATATTAACAGATGAGTCCTGGAGTGGCTATGGGATTTGCTTCAAGTCACAGAGCCATGCAGTGGTACATCCAGAATGAATATGAACTCGGTGGATTTAGAGTCTCTTGCTCGGGTTAGTGCTCATAATCTCTAGAGAATCTCCAACAACGAACATAAACAGGCTGGTTTTGCCTCCAGTCACATTTTTGTCCGCTTTGTTATATTGCCTTTACCTTGGAAGTTGAGGGGACATACCACTGAATAATGATCAAAGGACATAAATTCTAATCCAGGAGGGGTTCTTTTTCTTTGACCTTGGGTGAGACTTCACCTCTCCCCACCTACAAAATGATAAATAATAACATCTACTCAACCTAGTTCATAGGATCTAGTTATAGTGTGTTTAAAAGTGTTTTAAAAATAATAGTGTTAAATGACATACATCTTCACAACTATTACTAGGATTTTAGGGTTCTGAATTTTTGGCAAAGTCTCCATTTTTAGCTTCTTGACTGAGTGAGCTGTTGTGATGGGCCATCAAACATGAGGGACAAGAAACTAAACTCCTTGCCACACTGTGGCTTGAGACATGGTAAAAAGGGATGAGCCTGTGCACTCCTGGAATTGTATTAATTCATTCAATCCCTGGTCTAATAGCTTGGATGACTAAATTTAAACTGAAGAGACCAGCAAAAAGGAGTGGATATCTACTCCTGGGATATCCACCTCTTGTTTTCTTACTTCTGTTTTCAAATGCATTGATCTTACTGCACTTCTAAAAGTGTCCGTCAGAATCCTAAATATTGCTGCAGCATTTTAAATAAAATTATGATATAATGTTCTAAAGAAAAATAAAACAAAGTAGACTTTCCATTACATTATTTTTTTACACTGTTTAGCTACTGGATTAATTCAGCAGTAAGAGACCCTTGCAAGAAAAAGGACAGAAAAAGAACTTAATAAATTTCTGCACTGAAAAGGGAGGAATTAAATGGAGGAGGGATTATCCATGGGATATACTTAGAGGAGAATTTAGGTAGGCAAAAGCAGTGAAGGAACTCATCTCTGGAAGTTGGCACTCTTGCTTTCCTTTTAGAAACATTTTATATATGTGTGTGTATACCTGTGTGTGTGTGTGTGTGTATATATATATATATATATATATATATATATATGGCTTTTTTGTTTTGTTTTGTTTAAAATATTTCTGGAGTTGACACAGAGTTCTTAATGAATAAAAATGAAGAGGATATAAACAACCTCATTATCCAAAAGCTTGTTTATTGATGATTGAGACATGATAAATTTTCTTGGTTTTCTATTTTTATTAAAATTGAGATAATCAAAGATTAAGGTTTTATTAGACTATAATATTTTAGGGACAGAGAAGATTTTTTAAGTACCCCAAGAAGCTGGTATAGTGCTACCATGTGATCATCAGTGATCGGATAACCTATAAACAAATTTTGTGACAGAAAAATTCTTAAAAATAAAAAGTTGTAATTTCTGAAAGTACCAAAGGTATATTAAAACTTTTTAGAAAGAAAACCTGACATGTGATGTGTGCTACAAAACAACCACCACTACCCAACAATAAGAACACAACAGGAAAAACATGCAAATACATGAAACAAATCAACCCACAAAATTATTATGGTCTGGGATGGAAATTCTGGAAGGGTTTCAGACCCAGTATTTTCCCACTTTCTTTTATCAATTTACTTTTAATTAAGTATTAAGGTTTATAATTAGAATGAGACAATGGGGTGACAGGAAAGAAAAATGCAGTCTTAAAGAGCATTTAAGGCACAGTGACCTATAGGCTGATTACTCTTTTTTGGCAATTTACGATTGATTCTCAGAAATAACAGTGTGATATCATGAATATTGATCTAGTGCAATCTGATGCTCTCAGAGGAAGGAGTGAAGTATATAATCGGAGGCTTCAGCTAAGAGTCATGCTTTATTGATGACACCATTATGGCAATTAATGAAAGAGTTAACAAATTCATTTTGGGATAATGAGCATTTTGGAGCAATTTTTTATTATAACTGCAGCTGTACACAGTAAGCTGAGCCAAGTGACAATGGGGCCGCCTCCTTTTTCTCGGTACAAACTTACTTTTTTCTCCTTTGTAAGCAATAGTGGAAAATCGTGTGCGATTAGGAAACAGTCTTAGGTTGGCTTTGGACGCTACTTAGCTTTGCAAATTTGAGAAAGTGATTTAATTCCTTTGGGTCTCATTTAAATCTTTAAACTTGGGGAAATAATATCTACTTAGCTGACAGGATTTCGGTGAGAATTAATGAATGAAATATAAAATGGCTATTGTCGGGCAGGTAGCAATCAATAATTTCTGGTTTCTTTTTCTTTTCATCCCTTCTTCAGATTAACACTTTACTGGTTTTAGCTGAAGTTCAGGGTTAAGATAATAGGATGGTGATCACAAACAATGTGATTTGGGAACATTTTATGCATTTTTATAGAAAGAGATTGAAAAGGCACATTTCAGATTTAATCTAAAAAATCAGATCAATACTTGACTATTTAATTTTAGTTTCCAAAAGAGGTCTGAATTTAATGCAAGTTAAACAGAAATGACACATTTAAAAAGTTATTGATATGCTGGTGTGGAACGATTGCTTCACCTGGAAAATCTTCTTGTCCCTTCTCCACTTCCAATGAAATCTTAGTCATATCCAGTGTTATGTCTTTTAGGAAGCCTTTTCTAAACTCCTCTCACTGTTGATTTCTCCTTTGTACCTACACACTATTCTACTTGTTCCTCTCTTAAAATGCCAAAGATAATATGCTGTATGGTGTAAGTTATATTCTCTTACTGCCTTTACTAGTCATGAAGCTACTTGAGTGCAGAAAGGACTTAGTTACTCATTTTTTGCATCCTTTGCTGTACCTGACACTAATTCACCCTGAAAACCAAAGGTTCTCTGAAAAGTTTCAAAATTATACTATTTTTTAATACAGCAATTATGTTTGTCAAAGAGCACAAACTTCCAGTTATAAGATGAATAAGTTTGGGGGTAATCTAATGTATCCATACAGCATGGTGATTATAGCCAATAATACTGTATTGTATACTTGAAAGTTGCAAGGAGAATAGTTCTTAAATGTTGTCACCACAAAAAAAATAATGGTAATTCTGTGATGGGTTGGAGGTGTTAGCTAAGGCTATCATGGTAATCACTTTGTAATATATATGTATGTCAAATCAACACGTTGCACACTTTACACTTACAAAATGTTGTATGTCAGTTATATCACAGTAAGCTGAAAATGTTTTTTTAAATAATAAAGAAAAATATTAATGGCCAGTCTTAGAACATCTAATCATACTTGGGTCAGTGGCTTAGTTTGTGGCTGAACATAGATTTGTATTTGAGATGTTATTTTGCAAATTTAATATAGGGTGAACTCTGTGCTAGTAAAATTGTTTATAGTTTTTGGATGGAATTAAATATTTGAATATTCTGAAATGTTATTTAGTACTATAACTTCTGGGGACTCTGCCACCTTATCAAATTCTAATTTATCTTAGACAGTGAAAAGAATCCTTTAGCTATCATAGTTTTGGAATGAAACACACCTAAGTGGAGTGTCTTTGTTACCTCAGGTACAATGCTAGGTGTTTGGGGAAAAAATGTGAAGGATGAAGGATGACTCTTGCCTGGTGATGTCACATATAGTGACTAAAGATACTGTGGACATTTGGTAAATGTTTAAAGTAAGAGGGAGGTCACCATCCTACACTGTTGGTGGGAATGTAGATTGGTACAGCCACTATGGAGAACAGTATGGAGGTTCCTTAAAAAACTAAAACTAGAGCTACCATATGACCCAGCAATCCCACTACTGGGCATATATATGGAGAAAAACATGGTCCAAAAGGATACAGGCACCCCAGTGTTCATTGCAGTGCTGTTTACAATAGCCAAGACAAGGAAGCAACCTAAATGTCCATCGACAGAGGAAGAGAGAAAGATGTGGTACATATATACAGTGGAATATTACTCAGCCATTAAACAGAATGAAATAATGCCATTTGCAGCAACATGGATGGACCTAGAGATTGTCATACTAAGTGAAGTAAGTCAGACAGAGAAAGAGAAATATCGTATGATATCGCTTATATGCGGAATCTGAAATGAAATAATACAGATGAACTTATTTACAAAACAGAAACAGACTCACAGACTTAGAGAATGAACTTATGGTTACCAGGGGGGAAGGGTGAGGGGAAGGGATGGTTACGGAGTTTGGGATTGACATGTACACACCGCTGTATTTAAAATGGATAACCAACAAGGACCTACTGTATAGCACAGGGAGCTCTGCTCAATATTATGTAACAACCGATGTGGGAAAAGAATTTGAAAAAGAATAGATACGTGTATATGTATAACTGAATCACTTTGCTGTACACCTGAAACTATCACAACATTGTTAATCAACTATACTCCAGTATAAAATAAAGAGTTAAAAGAAAATAAAGAGGGAGGTCAGAAGAGTGACCTGTCCTTGAGTTGCTTTGCCATCTCCTCAGTGCCTACCTCAGCACATAACATCAGTTTCCTTAACCTTTGGAACCTCTGCTCCCTGCTCAGGCATTATGAGACTTTTGCTAGGTTCCTAGGACGGTTTACTAAACCCAACTCCGGGAGACTTCCCATAATCAGTTGCTCCGTTAGATGACAGTCTAATCTTTTAAAATTCCTTAGAGAACAGCCTTCTATTTCAGTATATGATTGCCACCCTAGCCAGGATTTTTCTTCTGAACCCACTGAAAATACTTCCTTTCTCTATGTTGGCGTTCCAGTGTTGTGTTGAGGATGAATATTAGCAGAAATATATATGAAAGTGGAAAAACACGTGTTTTCAACTCAACTGTGATCATATTTCCAGTGATTAGAAGCATTTAGAAGGTTAGGTTATTGTGGGATAATACTGTGTGTCCCAAAGGTCACGAATGTAGGCTAAACTTGTTTTTGAAGATGGTTAGTTATATTTTAAAAAAAATGCTCTGGGGGCTTCTCTGGTGGCGCGGTGGTTGAGAGTCCGCCTGCCGATGCAGGGGACACAGGTTCGTGCCCCGGTCTGGGAAGATCCCACATGCCACGGAGCGGCTGGGATCAGCCTCCAGACACCTTTATTGATGATGTCCTTGTAAATATACGACAGTGTCCCAAAGTCTGGACACATAGAGGAAACAGCATATTCATTGTACTTTTTTTTTTCCAATTAGCAAGGTGGTAGAATCCGTTTCTTTCATACTTTATTGGGGATGGTTATGTTTTTCTTCTTCACAGACAGGATGGCTTTTCAAGTGGATCAAAAAAAATTAAGGATTATGAAATAATAATCATAGTAATAACAGTAACAACCATATGATCGTAATAACAAGCAGCAGTAGCAGAAAGCTCAGGCCAAAGTGGAAAATTAGGCTTTCCAGAGGCTCCTGTTCTCCATTGTGTGACCTTACAATGAGAATCATTTCTCAAGCCTCTAGGCTACCAAAGCACAGATGCACGATGCATAAACAAATAAGTAAATCACATGAGTGGTGTCCTTTGGGGGTTTAGATCTTATTCTGGTGACCCCAGGAAGCTGACCAGAGAGAAAGGGGCAAAAAAAAAAAAGTACAGGATATTTATCTTTACGTTTTTGAAAATGCTTTTGATCAGCAGAGCTGGAACAAGTTTCTGTGCTTTTGTGGGAACTACAAATGTTCCAGGGGAGGAAGCGAGATCAAGAGCAGTTTGCTCTTTCAGGAACTTCAAAGCCCATTCATCTAAAGATGTGGCCATTACCATTTTGGCTTTCTCGCTGTGCCTTGGATGGCCCTGGACTTTTCAAGAGGAGAGCCTTGCTGGGTTGGGGCCAGCTCACACATATTCCTTAGAGTGCAGTGTCCCAGAAAATCTGCCCTTCTCAGCCTGTGCTCTGTGATTACCCCTCCAACCAGGAGTGAACTTTCTACCGACGGGAATGAGTCAGGCGCAGAGGTGAATGGGGCAGCAAGGCTGGACTACTCATTTTCTGCCTCTGCCCCTCTTTCAGGTATGGACAATTGTAAACATAAGAACAAAACTAGACCATCTCCGTGAGGCTCTGGGCCTCTGATCTCAGTAGTCTGTCTCTTTGCTGGTACGAGGAGATAAGTGTGCCACACAAAAAAAAGAAAGAAAGAAAGAAGTAGAGAAAGAAAAGCAACTAACAAACGAATGAGCAAAAATCCTGTCACAGCTGTGTCCTACTATCCAGCCCATTATGACTACCAGGTCCAGCAGTAACAAGGAGATGCCCTCTTCACTTATAATTCAAGCCTTGGGAATAAGGCTTGAATTAAGATTTGTTCACTGAACTTAGATTTATTCTGGAAATAAGATACACAATGATTTTCCAATCCAAAGCAAAACTCAAAACCAAAATAGAACACAAAATTTAAGGCAAGACCCTACTATTGCAGCCCCACTAATTCTTTTTTTAAATTTTTATTTTGTATTGGAGTATCATGGATTTACAATGTTGTGTTAGTTTCAGGTGTACAGCAAAGTTACACCTATACATATATCCATTCTTTTTCAGATTCTTTTCCCATATTGGTTATACAGAATATTGAGTATAGTTCCCTGTGTTATATACAGTAGGTCCTGTTGATTATCTATTTTGTATATAGTAGTGTGTATATGTTAATTCCAACCTCCTAATTTATCCACACCACCCCCCCTACATTTCCTCTCTGGCAACCATAAGTTTGTTTTCTAAGTCTGTAAGTCTGTTTTGTAAATAAGTACATTTCTATCATTTGTTTAGATTCCACATATAAGTGATATCATATGATATTTTTCTTTGTCTGACTTGCTTCACTTAGTATGAAAATCTCTAGGTCCATCCATCTTGCTGCAAATGGCATTATTTCATTCTTTTTTATGCAGCCCCACTAATTCTGCTTCTATACTTTGAGACTGTTCTGTGGACTGGCTGCTGGTATAAGCTCCATGAAGCTGGGACCCCGTGTGTCTTGTTAACTGTTGGGTCCCCAGGTCCCAGCATAAAGTCTAAACTTATCTTTGGAATCACTGGCTACATTCAGGACCTTATGGTTTGCTCTGTCACCTATTTACTATGTGATCTTGGAGAAATTTCCTGTTGTGTAAAATTCTCAGTTTCTCCATTCTCAAACGTTTTAAGCCAGGCCTGCAAATCACACGAAGGAATGTTATGAGTGTTATTCCTAACATAATGCATCCTGGACGCCGGCTGTGTCTTGGAGCACCTCTGGCAGTATGCACAGTAAGTGGGAGTGCTTTCTTATTTCTTTTCATTTGGGTGCACTCTGGTTACCACGTCACCTGACAGTTGAGTTCACTTTTATGTGCTTCAGTAAGTGAAGATCTTAGTGCTGACATCCTGAATTTCCACCTCTGTCAAGTGAGGAGTAGAAGCAAGTTTCATCTTTCAGGAAGGCCTTTTGGAACTCTATGATTTTAGTCTATTCCATTTTCTGGAACTCATCTCAGAATAAAAAGTGAGAGAGGTTATATTGTACTGTGAACACATAAAATGACAGTGACATTGCATTTCTTTAAAAGTTTAATAGCCCTCTCTGTTTCCTCTGTCTGGAACTGCCTTGGGTAGTTTAAGCTTTCCTTTTACATGGTAAGTGCATGGAATTTTATTCAAAATAATTTGGAAAAGTCTCATGCCACGAAACATAATTCTCATTTAAATATTTATTTTAGAATTCAAGGTGACATGGCTCTTTCAGATGGAGAAATTTTACTAATAAAAAATGCTTTGAAGCTTTTTTTTTTTTAATATCCTAAGGTGTAGAGTCTGAGGCTCACCTTCCAAAGTTTGGGTGTTTTATGAATCACCTTAGCTCCATATAATTGAGAAAGTGTCCCAGGAGCATTAAAGGGATAATAAAAAGGAGCACAGAAGAAACCTATTTTGAACTCATTTACTGATCATCTTTCATTCCTTTAATAAACATTCCATTAATAGCGAGAGTATGTCAGAAACTGTGTTAGGTGTTTGGGATCAAAGTCCTCAACTTCCCAGAGTTCTTGGGTTACATATAAAAGCAGCACTGGATCTGATGACTTGGATTTTCAACCTTGTTCCCTGCCACTAACCAGATGATGATCTTGGGCAAATCACCTTCACTTTTGGGGCTTCATCTATAAAACAGGGACAAACAAGAGATCCACTGCTAATGCTCTTTGGTTTTAATTTTGCCTCAAATACGAAGATAGAACATAACTAATGGAGACGGTGCTTAGGTTAAAAAAAAAGCCAGCCATTCTAGAAGGCACATACTTTTCTTTCTTGAAATTAATTTGTTAATGAAAAAAAATACACATTTAATTTTCACAAGAAGAATCACATTATAAATCTATCGACCGTTTTTCTCATTCTGTATTCCTTCAGTAAACATTGATATAATGTGCAACTCTGTACCCGAAAATGTGTTGGGTATTTGAGATCAAAGATGAAACATATGTTCTCTGCCTTGAAAAAAGCTCACAATCTAGTAAAGGAGATAGAGAAGGAAATATGAATTTGGGTGTTAAGAGCTATTTATAATCAACAAATATTTACTGAATATCTATTATGCTTGGGCTACATCAGTGAATAAAACCGACAATAATTTCTGTTTTCGTGGAGTTTATATTCAAGTGTGAAGATCAAACAATAAAGAATAAACATGAAAATGTTCATGTGGTATGAGAGAAGGTGAAAGAATCATGGAGTAAATAAAAGTAGAGCAGGTTAAAGGGAAATAGGGCACATGTGGTGGGGTTGGAGGCAGTGAGTTGCAGTCTTAAGAAGCATTGCCAGGTGGGTCTCAATAAGAGGCTGGGGTTTAAGTAAAGCTTGACGGAAGTAAGATGTCTGGGGAAAGGGCATTACAATCAGAGGGAACTGGGGGTGGGAAAGCCCTAAGTTTGGAAACAAAGGTGGCTGGAGTGAAGTGAGCAAGAGGGAGAGTAAAAGGTGATGACAGAGGAGCAGCAAGGGATTGTGGGGGGAGGGCAGATCAGGTAGGACCTTGTAGAACACTGTAAGGACTTTGAATTTGACTGTGAGTGACATGGGGGAACTCCCTAAGAGGTTTTGAGCAGAGGAGTGACTCGCTCTGGCTTACACTATAAAAGGGCATCCTGGCTGTTGTGTTGTGGCTGTGTTGGAGGTGGCTAAGAGTAAATCAATTTGGAGACTATTCTGGGGATGCAGTGTTGAGGTGTTGCTGGCTTGGACCAGGGTAGTAGCAGTTGAGATGGAATAAGTGAAGGTGCTAGATAGGGCAGAAGGGGCTGGGGTGAGAGTGTTCTAGGTGGAGGAAACAGCATAGACAGAGGGCACGAAGGCAAAAATAAAGGCGCGTGCTTGGCGAACTACAAGTAGTTCCTTAATGGAAGGATGGGTGAATGCTGGGTGTGTGGCAGGAGATGAGTCTAGAGATGTCGTTAGATCTTACACCAGGAGAATTTACTGTTTAGAAGAAACTTTAGCAAAGCATAGTTCTGCCAAATCTCTTTTGCAAAAGGAATATTCATATTGGGTTAACTTCAAGGAATACTCATGGTGGCCATTGCTGGAACTTGCTAGTAGGGATATACCAAGGGACAGAGGAGTATTCTCAGGAGGCTTAGCTCTTCCATCCTGAGAGGGCTAGAGCTCTAAGGGCATTGGCTACAACTGTCTGTCAGAAGAATCCCAGAGTAAATGCATGGACTACAGGCAGCTGGCTGGAAGAGGACTTTTCTGACCTGAGCAAAGATTGTGTAGTGTTTGCTAAGCGTTCACTATTGTGCCTAGTCCACTACCTCAATATTCAAGTTAGAAAATCAGAGATACTGCTTCAGAAAAAAAATGTAAAACAGACGTGCTTTTCAATAGCTGACTAGGTTAGCCTTATTATTTAGTATACATATTTAGCTAATTCATCATCTCAGTATCCTCCAGTAGTAAGGCATTTTCTAGTCCAAGTCTCACTGCTATGCATATATACCTGGTGGCTGGTCTAAATTCCCTCTTTTCTGTAGTTGGAGTCTGTTTTTTCACCCTTCTATTCTCTTCAGAGATGGAGAATGATTGGCAATTTTGAGCAAATTGAGAAGGTGAAAATAGCACTTTGTGGTCAGGTCTGCACAGCCAAACTAAATTGTAGAATCAAAGTCAGTAACTGAACAAGGAGACAAAAAGAAGATCGTGTTGGGTGATGCTCTCGGCCTGAACCAAGATGACGGAGTAGAAGGACATACTCTCACTCCCTCTGCAAGAACACCAGAATCACAACTAGCTGCTGGACAGTCAATGACAGGAAGACACTGGAACTCACCAAAAAAAGATACCCCACGTCCAAAGACAAAGGAGAAGCCACAATGAGATGGTAGGAGGGATGCACTCACAGTAAAATCAAATCCCATAACTGCTGGGTGGGTGACTCACAGACTGGAGAACACTTACACCACAGAAGTACGCCCACTGGAGTGAAGGTTCTGAGTGCCACGTCAGGCTTCCCAACCTGGGGGTCTGGCAACAGGAGGAGGAATTCCTAGAGAATCAGACTTTGAAGGTTAGCGGGATTTGATTGCAGGATGTCGACAGGACTGGGGGAAACAGAGATTCCACTCTTGGAGGGCACACACAAAGTAGTGTGCGCATCGGGACCCAGGGGAAGGAGCAGTGACCCCATAGGATAAAAACACAAACACATGGAGGGTAGACAATACGTTACTAAATAACCAAGAGATCACTGAAGAAATCAAAGAGGAAATCAAAAAGTACCTAGAGACAAATGACAATGAAAAGACGACGATCCAAAACCTATGGGAGGCAGCAAAAGAAGTTCTAAGAGGGAAGTTCATAGTTATACAAGCCTACCTCAAGAAACAAGAAAAATCTCAAATAAACAATCTAAACTTACACCTAAAGGAACTAGAGAAAGAAGGACAAGCAAAACCCAAAGTTAGCAGAAGGAGAGAAATCATAAAGATCAGAGCAGAAATAAATGAAATAGAAACAAAGAAAACAATAGCAAAGGTCAATAAAACTAAAAGCTGGTTCTTTGAGAAGATAAACAAAATTGATAAACCATTAGCCAGACTCATCAAGAAAAAGAGGGAGAGGACTCAAATCAATAAAATTACAAATGGATAAGGAGATGTTACAGCAGACACTGCAGAAATACAAAGCATCTTAAGAGACTACTACAAGCAACTCTATGCCAATAAAATGGACAACCTGGAAGAAATGGACAAATTCTTAGAAAGGTATAATCTTCCAAGACTGAACCAGGAAGAAATAGAAAATATGAACAGACCAATCACAAGTAATGAAATTGAAACTGTGATGAAAAATCTTCCAACAGGGCTTCCCTGGTGGTGCAGTGGTTGAGAGTCTGCCTGCCGATGCAGGGGACACGGGTTCGTGCCCCAGTCCGGGAGGATCCTACATACCGTGAAGCGGCTGGGCCCATAAGCCATGGCCGCTGAGCCTGTTCATCCAGAGCCTGCGCTCCGCAACGGGAAAGGCCACAACCGTGAGAGACCTGCATAGTGCAAAAAAAAAAAAAAAAAAAAAAATCTTCCAAAAAACAAAAGCCCAGGACCAGATGTCTTCACAGGTGAATTCTATCAAACATTTAGAGAAGACCTAACACCCATCCTTCTTAAACTCTTCCAAAAAATTGCAGAGGAAGGAACACTCCCAAACACATTCTATGAGGCCACCATCACCCTGATACCAAAACCAGACAAAGATACTACAAGAAAAGAAAATTACACACCAATATCACTGATAAATACAGATGCAAAAATCCTCAACAAAATGCTAGCAAACACAATCCAACAACACATTAAAAGGATCACACTCCATGATTAAGTCGGATTTATCCCAGCAATGCAAGGATTCTTCAATATACGCAAATCAATCAATGTGATACACCATATTAACAAACTGAAGAATAAAAACCATATGATCATCTCAATAGATGCAGAAAAAGCTTTTGACAAAATTCAACACCCACTTATGATAAAAACTCTCCAGAAAGTGGGCATAGAGGGAAGCAACCTCAACATAATAAAGGCCATATACGACAAACCCACAGAAAACATCATTCTCAATGGTGAAAAACTGAAAGCATTTCCTCTAAGATCAGGAACAAGACAAGGATGTCCACTCTCACCACTGTTATTCAACATAGTTTTGGAAGACCTAGCCACGGCAATCAGAGAAGAAAAAGAAATAAAAGGAATACAAATTGGAAAAGAAGAAGTAAAAGTGTCACTGTTTGCAGATGACATGATACTATACGTAGAGAATCCTAAAGATGCCACCAGAAAACTACTAGAGCTAATCAATGAATTCGGTAAAGTAGCAGGATACAATCAAATTACCAATGGCATTTTTTACGGAACTAGAACAAAAAATCTTAAAATTTGTAAGGAGACCTAAAAGACCCTGAATAGCCAAAGCAGTCTTGTGGGAAAAAAGCGGAGCTGGAGGAATCAGACTCCCTGACTTCAGACTATACTACAAAGCTACAGTAATCAATACAGTATGGTACTGGCACAAAAACAAAAACATAGATCAATGGAATAAGATAGAAAGCCCAGAGATAAACCCACACACCTATGGTC
>NW_020172592.1:6505911-6510731 GCF_003031525.2 Neophocaena asiaeorientalis asiaeorientalis
GCAACCTAAATGCCCGTTGACAGACAAATGGATAAAGAAGTTGTGGTACATATATACAATGGAATATTACTCAGCCATAAAAAGGAACAAAACTGTGTCATTTGTTGAGACGTGGATGGATCTAGAGACTGTCATACAGAGTGAAGTAAGTCAGAAAGGGAAAAACAAATATCGTATATTAATGCATGTATGTGGATCCTAGAAAAATGGTACAGATCAACCGGTTTGCAGGGCAGAATTTGAGAGACAGATGTAGAGAACAAACATATTGACACCAAGCTGGGAAAGTGGTGGTGGGGGTGGTGGTGGGGGTGTGATGAATTGGGCGATTGGGATTGACATGTATACACTGATGTGTATAAAACTGATGTCTAATAAGAACCTGCTGTATAAAAAAATAAATATAATAAAATTCAAAAATAAAAAAAGAAAGAAGATTCTGTTGTTTTATTTATCCAAATAATGGCCTTATTTCTTCACTTTTCTTTGCCATTTAAGACTCAGTCAGTGAAATGAAGGAAAATACTTTGCTTACAGAAAACACCTTGTAAAGGCTCTCTGAAATCCAAGAGGTTTCTTTTTATTAGCTGTTGATGAGTGGATGTATTTGTCTATTTGCATCCTAGGGAGTAATGAACTACAATAACAGAGTTAATTAATACTTGTGGTGCATAAAGATAAATGGTTACCCCAAGGTTAGTCTGAAAGGGGAGAAGGGTGCTAATCTTATTCATCTTTAAGAATTAAGTGCATTGTAGATGCTATTTATAGATACCTGAGAGTTCATTTATATTTAGAGTAAAGATATTCTTTTTTACTGACACTGTGGTGCAGTCTTATATTCTGGAGATGTCAGTGTGAAATGATCTGGGATTTTGAGATAAATCCTGAATAAATAAATAAATATGTGGAACACACACACACACACACACACACATTCCTATATGGAATATACCTGTGGGAGTACAGGGCACAGGAAAGTTTTAATCTTAACATTTACAGTGGTCATTCTAATGATAAAGATGGTATCCATCAGATGAATAGCAGGGAATACTGACATCATTGATCTCTGCTACTTTTGGCTCCCTCTGGATGGAATGAAGAAAGGATGTGCAAAAATGCAGTCTGGTAATTTTTGTGCTTATTTTCAAGGCTAGTTTAGGGGTTAGAGTTCTAGAATAGGAGCCAATTGTCATGAGGTCTTTTCTCAGTACTACCAGTGATTTTTCAGGCCCTTTGACTTCTGAGTCAAATCTGTAAGGGAGATGTGAGAACTGCTACTTGCTCCAATGGTAGTATGATTTGAGCATACAAACTTTCATGTCTTGGATGATAAATCAATTGAAACAGACTCTGCAGACTAGAATGATGCCCTAGTGGCATGGGAGATGATTAGCAATTTAGACAATGAAAACATTTTATCATTGTAATATTTTTGGCATCAAAATCTTTTGTGTCCAATAATATTACTTACCATTTTAGGATTGAGGATTAAGCTAAAATCCCCCAAACTAGTACCTTAATGCACTGATATCACATGCACCTTAGAAGAGAATGCAGTTCTAAAGATGTCTTGCTTTTTATATATTAGAAGTGCATCAAAACACAGTGCTATATTGAGAAATGTTTAGACCATATTTATAAAGAAATGAAGTTGCAGCAAGAGCCACTTTGAATACACCTTTGGAATTTCACGTCTGTATCAGAATGACTTCCATCAGTCTTCAGTTTGCTTAAAGTCAAGCTCCCAGGAAAACAGTTTCATTTCAGAACATCATTTGAGAAAATCCACAGCCCTTAATACTGACATGGAAATGTTGCTGTACAGCAGAAGACATAAACTCAAATGCCTGGAATCACCATGCTCTGAGCATCTTTCCCTCTCCCTCCCTAATTAGGCTCTGGGAAGAGTGACTTTTTTTCTCTCCCCCGCTGAGAAAGTTATGAGACTCTTTTGGTCAAATCACCCAAAAGGAAAGCTTGGAAGTTTATGTTCCTTAGAGAGCTGTCAGTTCTGCTAAAGAAGATTAAATACCCATATCACACGTGTCATATCCTACAGCTAATCACAAGAAAGAGAATAAATGTGGCATGGCCCGCGTCTAGGCAGCTACCACATATCAGTGCAGCCTAGGGGGCCTTTTAATTTCATGTGGTGTACCAGCCAAGATATTCACTCAAAAATAAGTAAGAACATCAAAAAGCCATTGTATCGCATCTTGGAATATTTCACAGTTTGAGCCCCTTGTGTAGGTCTGAAAAAAAAGATTTCTGAGTCGGGGGCAGAGGTATTTGATTCCTCTTTGATTCACTGTTCGCACCACAGAAGATGATTAAAGGCTCCTCGCTTACCTGTGAAGTTGATTTTCAGCAAGTAATCCTTGTACAACTTCTTCCCGTCCAGGATCCTCATGGCGTCGCACAGCTTGGTGGTGTTGGGACAGAGGGTGCGCTGCATTTTGTGCAGGGCGTGGGCCATGGCGTACACCGCGTTCACCACGAACATGATCTTGGATTCTTGTTCGTAGTTGCTGCTGTCGATGGCCAGGTGCTTGTCGCAAGGGCGCCGGTGGTTGTGCTTGTTCTGGAGGCTACACTGGAACTTCTGCTCCCAGAAGTCCCGGAACCAGGGGTTGCGGTGGTTGCTGTAGGGGCTGAGGCTCTGGAAGTAGCGGTCGAACTGGCGGATGCGCTGGGAGGCTAGCTCCAGGGTGATGGCGCCGTCGGCCACGTGCTCGCTGCCCTTGACGATGCTCTCCTGCGCGCCCCAGCCGTCGCTCGCCACCCAGGTGAAGGAGGCGTTGGCGCGGCTGGCGGCGGCGATGAGCTCGCGCGAGTCGTCGCTGCGCATGAAGAGGACCACGACGCGCGCGTTGGGCTTCTGCAGGAGCTCGCGGATCACGCTGTCGTAGGACTTGCGGATGTTGGAGCGCCCCACCTTCTCCGCCGTGGCGATGCAGATGTTGCGCAGGCGGGCTTCCTGCTCGAACGCCTCGATCCCTGTCTCCCCGTAATCGCCCTCGGAGGCCACAGTGGACACGTAGGTCCAGTTGAAGAAACGCAAGATCTCGGCCATGGCTTTGGCCTGGTAGAAGTCGGGGGGCACGGTCCTGGCAAAATAATCATAGCGCGACTTGTCGCTGAGCTTGGCGCTGGTGGACGCGTAGCTTATCTGCGGGATCTGGAACAGCCTCAGCAGGTTGGCCACCTGAGGGAGGGAGACAGGGGAAGTACCATTTTTAGAAACCCGGAGGGAACTGACTGCACATGAAAGATAAAGGATAGCAGGCCTTTACCCAGCTCCCTTTTCACCTCTAGATCGCTAAGCTTTTCTGGACGCTTTGCCAGATACTTTCCTGGATTCTGTATTTGGAGTATTAGGGAGTAGGTCCCGAACAGGTAATTCAAGGGTGGGGAAAAGACAGAGAAATGGGAAGGGCACTCCTCTTTCTCTCCTAGACTTTATAATAGACGCTGGACCAGGATCAGTCCTGTTCAGGTGTCCCAGTGAAGTTGTTTTAAGTTTCTGGGGTCCTCTTATAACTCAGTCTAACAATGAACTACAGTGAATTGGCCCAATTAGGTTTTTAGACAACTTGGCTGCGGTTGTATAGAAAGAGGCTGGGTGTTGTCTAATTCTCACTTCCCCCTCTTTTGCTAAAAACAGCAGTCTCTGAAAGAGTTTAATTTGGGAACTGTATGCCACATGGACAGTCCACATTAGACATTTATTATCTAGGTTAAGCCAAAACAAAAAAAAATATCCATTTTTTTTTTGGTGCATGCCAAATTTTAGGCATATACCTTTCTAAACTTCTGACGGGCTTGACCAACATTTTCTTTGCCTTTTCAACGTTTTGTTTCTGTTTGGAGTATACATAGTCCAAGGATACAAATGCTATTCTTATGATATTTTTGATTAAAAAGCAAATAAGGAAGTGTTGAGGACCTGGTCAAAAAAAGAACCATTTACTTTAAAATGTTTACTTATTTCGAATAAAGAATGTAAAATTGTTATTTACCTGTCAATAATATTTCACTGTTTTTATTTATTACAGAATAAAAAAGGAAAGTGACACTAGCGTATCAAGGAGCATTTTATACTTAGAGTATTTGTGAAATTTATACATTTTAAAATATATACACAGATTATATGTAAATCTAATAACAAGTTTGTTTTTGTTTTTCCTGGCTACCTACCTCATGTATTCTGAACATTTCTATCTTTTCACTGACTTTAGTTACATAATATACTAAGTGGACTTTAATTGGAAACAACATTGAATATTCCAATATACTCTGCGTACTTTGAAATTTCCCTTCTGGAAATTGTGGTTTCAGGTTTATATTTGACATGTAGGAAGCACAGCTTGAAATAAGCAGCTGTTAGCAAAGAGCACAAGTACTATCAAACAACTCACAGCTGAGTCCTGATTAATCATCATTTCATCTGGCAACAGAAACCAACAGCCAAATTCATACACGGCCACGTGGCATGTTCTTAGAGATCGGGCCTGCTATTAAAACCAACCCTTAATGTAGCCTAGAGCTATCAAAAATGTTTTCCATATCTTTTCAAATCCTGGTACCTCTCACGTAACTACAAAGAGAACAGCAAGAAAATCTGGCGCTTAGCACACAATATAATGCAAGTTTAGGATCCAGATACTTTTTGCATTTGGTAAAGACTCTTTTTTAATATATATCCTAGGATGTGAGTGAATTTTGGGGAATGGAGGTGAGTGGATGGATGAAGGCTAGTATGCCATTTACTTTTTCTTTTCTCACGCCTAGACACCCTGAACAAAATGACCTCTATT